>NC_059220.1:6301222-6353722 GCF_020615455.1 Coregonus clupeaformis
TCACCTGTGCATCACGTTGTCATTCTGTACTGCAGTGTAACCCCCCAGGTAGAACTTGGTGAAGCTGAGCAGCCCCAGGGCCAGGTAAGACACCACAGACGTCAGGCCCAGCAGGGAGTAGGGCGTGGCACAGCACTCAGAGACACTGAGGAGAGAACACAGACAGACAGACGGAGGGACGGAGGGAGGGACGGACGGACGGACGGACGGACGACGGAGCGGGACGGAGGGGAGGGAGGGAGGGAGGGAGGGAGGGAGGGAGGGAGGGAGAGAGAGAACACAGACAGACAGGCGGACGGACGGACGGACGGAGGGAGGGAGGGAGGGAGGGAGGGAGGAGGGAGGGAACACAGACAGACAGGCGGACGGACGGACGGACGGAGGGAGGGAGGGAGGGAGGGAGGGAGGGAGGGAGGGAGGGAGGGAGGGAGAGAACACAGACAGACAGACAGACGGACGGAGGGGGGAGGGAGGGAGGGAGGGAGGGAGAGAACACAGACAGACAGACAGACGGACGGAGGGGGGGAGGGAGGGAGGGAGGGAGGGAGGGAGGGAGAGAACACAGACAGACAGACAGACGGACGGAGGGGGGAGGGAGGGAGGAGGGAGGGAGGGAGGGAGGGAGGGAGGGAGGGAGAGAACACAGACAGACAGGCGGACGGGACGGACGGACGGACGGAGGGAGGGAGGGAGGGAGGGAGGGAGGGAGGGAGGGAGGAGGGAGGGAGGGAGGGAGAGAACACAGACAGACAGACAGACGGACGGAGGGGGGAGGGAGGGAGGGAGGGAGGGAGGGAGAGAACACAGACAGACAGACAGACAGACAGACGGACGGAGGGGGAGGGAGGGAGGGAGGGAGGGAGGGAGGGAGGGAGGGAGGGAGACACAGACAGACAGAGACAGACAGACAGGGAGACAGACAGACAGGGAGACAGACAGACAGGGAGACAGACAGACAGGCAGACATACAGGCAGGCAGACAGGGAGGCAGACAGACAGACAGACAGGCAGACAGGCAGACAGGCAGACAGGCAGACAGAAAGGGAGCCAGACAGAGAGACAGACAGACAGGAAGACAGACAGACAGGAAGACAGACAGGGAGACAGACACATTAAGGTGTAGCTACAAACACATACGTTGATCATCTTCTTTATATTGATGTTCTTTATATTGATGTTCTTTATAGACGATGTATCTGCTTGGTTCAGTCTGTACAGTGCCTTCAGAAAGTATTCACACCCCTTGACTTTTTCCACATTTGGTTGTATTAAAATGGATTTAATTGTCATTTTTTGTCAACGATCTACACAAAGTAATAAGTGGACGGAAAATTCTAACCTTTCTAAAAGATTAATGAAAAATAAAACACTATCTCATTTACATAAGTATTCAACCCTGAGTCAATCAATAGACGTTAGAATCCCCTTCGGCAGCGATTACAGCTGTGAGTCTTTCTGGGTAAGTCTCTAAGAGCTTTCCACACATGGATTGTGCAACATTTGCCCATTATTCTTTTTACAATTCTTCAAGCTCTGTCAAGTTGGTTGTTGATCATTGCTAGACAGCCATTTTCAAGCCGATATAAAGCTGCAATATGTAACTTTTTGGGCGACGTGACCAAATGCACATAGAAATGTTTTATAGATCTGTCATTCTCATTGAAAGCAAGTCTAAGAAGCGGTAGATCTGTTCTTTGTGCACTATTTCTATGCTTTCCGTTCTTAAGTTTCATTTTCGTGTCTTTTACTTTAGGTTTTGTAAATATATTTCACAGCGGTTTAGTTCAGTACAATGATTCTCTACAGCATATTTGCTTGTTTTGTCACATAAACTGAAATTAGGCAAACTATTCGAATTTTACCAACCAGGAAATGTTGGAGCAATTTCTGCATCTTTAAGACGAAACTGTAACTAGGCCACTCAGGATCATTCAATGTCGTCTCGGTAAGCAACTCCAGTGTATATTTATTTGGCCTTGTGTTTTAGGTTATTGTCCTGCTGAAAGGTGAATTCATCTCCCAGTGTCTGTTGGAAAATCAGACTAAACCAGGTTTTCCTCTGGGTTTTTGCCTGTGCTCAGTTCTATTCCATTTATTTTTATTCATGCAGGGTAGTAACGTTATGAGTTGGGCATATGGTTAATTGTTTAGCTAGCTAGCTACATGTCTAAACAATAGACTCCACTATGTTGGGAATCTGGTTCATTGTTTAGCTAGCTAGCTACATGTCTAAACAAAAAGACTCCACTATGGAAGTAACCATTTCAATAGAACGTTCATGATGTCACTGCGACAACTGTCGGTAAATTCGCTCTGGCCATCTACTCCGATGTCAGAGCACTCTCGTCTGAGTGTGCCAGAGCGCAGAACAACTGATTAATTTACCAACGCTCAACACCCGTTTGAATATGGCCGGTGTCAGTAAACATTGGCAAAAAAAACGGCCTAACCAGCTCTGCTAAGGCAAGTAAAATGGTCAGAGTGAGCTGTTCTCTCATTTGTGTCTGGAAGTGGTTAGCAAGCTAGCCAACGTTAGCCAATTAGCTTGGGTGCTTGACTGCCGTTGTGTGGTCAGAACGCTCGGATCAACCCTACTCCTTGGCTAGAGCGTCCAGTGTGCGCTCTGAACGCTCCGAGAGCGAAACGCTCTGAATTTACAAACGGACAATCTGACAACGCTCTGAGTTTACGAACGCCCAGAGAACACTCTTGCACTCTAGATTGAATTTACGAACACACCCGTAGTATAAACCAGCCTTTAGTCTTGGTTGTTTGGTACATAGCCTCAGACGTGAATCCTTAAAGAGATGGGTGGGGCTAAGGCTTTAGTGGGTGTGAACGATGCTGAATGGGTGGAGACAAAGAAGAGCTCTCCAGTAGGTTTACCAAAATATTCAAGGACAATTTTCTCAAAAGTGAGGTTACAAGTTTATCAACTTTCAAAGCAGAATTACTTTCCCATTGTTCCTCAACTGTAGTGTATGATATACCATTTTCTACTTTTATCCAATGGAAAAAACACAATTTAAAATGTTGCTACATAAGACCGAATCAAGCCAGTCGGTCACATTTTTACTCCTGAAGTTATTTAGGCTTGCCATTACAAAGGGGTTGAATACTTTTAAACATAATTCCACTTTGACATTATGGGGTATTGTGTGCAGGCCAGTGACAACAAAATCTCAATGTAATCAATTTTAAATTCTGGCTGTAACACAACAAAATGTGGAAAAAAAAGTCAAGGGGTGTGAATACTTTCTGAAGGCACTGTAGATACACATACTGGTAACTACAGGAGACTCAATACACATTTCTCCCCAGAATATGAGTGGTTGAGTTAAATGTATCTCTATGGACTGTACCAGTCATGGTGGTGGAGGTGGAAACAGAAGGTTGCAGCTTTCCCCAAATTCCAAGGTTTTCCCCAAAAAAACAGTTGGAGGATTCCTGGATTTCCTACGTATTGCCTCCTTATTCTGGGAATCTTCCAACCAGGATTTCTGGAAAACCTGGGAATTTTGGGAAAGTTACCTGGAATTTAGCATGTATCTCTCTCTATGGAGTGTACCTTTTGAGGAGGAAGAACAGCACCCCCTCATGGCTGCCTGATGTATTGTTGGCCGTGAAGTTAGAGTACAGCTGGACCACAAACAGCACAGACCAGAACACGCTGAACAGCACTGGCACTGCAAACTGATTCCAGAGGGAGATAGCCACCGCTAGGAGTCTATACAGCTCTACCACCTGAGAGAGACAGAGAGAGAGAGAGACACAGAGAGAGAGAGAGAGAGAGAGACAGAGCGAGAGAGAGACAGAGAGAGAGAGAGAGAAGAGAGAGAGAAGAGAAAGAGATCAATGAGCAAGAGAGAGATCAAATACAAATCTTACAATCAACTATTAAAGACTACCAGAACCCACTGGATTCTCCAATTACATTGAATGAACTGCAGGACAAAATACAAACCCTCCAACCCAAAAAGGCCTGTGGGGTTGATGGTTTCCTCAATTAAATTATCAAATATATAGACCACAAATTCCAATTGGCTGTACTTCAACTCTTTAACATCATTCTTAGCTCTGACATCTTCCCCAATATTTGAAACCAAGGACTGATCACCCCAATCCACAAAAGTGGAGACAAATTTGACCCCAATAACTACCGTGGGATATGCGTCAACAGCAACCTTGGGAAAATCCTCTGCATTATCATTAACAGCAGACTCAGTGAAAACAACGTACTGAGCAAATGTCAAATTGGCTTTTTACCAAATTACCGTACGACAGACCACGTATTCACCCTGCACACCCTAATTGACAAACAAACAAACCAAAACAAAGGCAAAGTCTTCTCATGCTTTGCTGATTTCAAAAAAGCTTTTGACTCAATTTGGCATGAGGGTCTGCTATACAAATTGATGGAAAGTGGGGTTGGGGGAAAACATACGACATTATAAAATCCATGTACACAAACAACAAGTGTGCCGTTAAAATGGGCAAAAAACACACACATTTCTTTCCACAGGGCCGTGGGGTGAGACAGGGATGCAGTTTAAGCCCCACCCTCTTCAACATATATATCAACGAATTGGCGAGGGCACTAGAACAGTCTGCAGCACCCGGCCTCAACCTACTAAAATCTGAAGTAAAATGTCTACTGTTTGCTGATGATCTGGTGCTTCTGTCACCAACCAAGGAGGGCCTACAGCAGCACCTAGATCTTCTGCACAGATTCTGTCAGACCTGGGCCCTGACAGTAAATCTCAGTAAGACAAAAATAATGGTGTTAAAAAAATGGTCCAGTTGCCAGGACCACAAATACAAATTCCATCTAGACACCGTTGCCCTAGAGCACACAAAAAACAATACCTACCTCGGCCTAAACATCAGCGCCACAGGTAACTTCCACAAAGCTGTGAACGATCTTAGAGTCAAGGCAAGAAGGGCCTTCTATGCCATCAAAAGGAACATATAATTCGACATACCAATTAGGATCTGGCTAAAAATACTTGAATCAGTTATAGAACCCATTTCCCTTTATGGTTCTGAGGTCTGGGGTCCGCTCACCACCCAATAATTCACAAAATGGGACAAACACCAAATTGAGACTCTGCATGAAGAATTCTGCAAAAATATCCTCAGTGTACAATGTAAAACATCAAATATTGCATGCAGAGCAGAATTAGGCCGATACCCGCTAATTATCAGAATCCAGAAAAGAGCCGTTAAATTCTACAACCACCTAAAAGGAAGCGATTCCCAAACCTTCCATAACAAAGCCATCACCTACAGAGAAATTAACCTGGAGAAGAGTCCCCTAAGCAAGCTGGTCCTGGAGCTCTGTTCACAAACACAAACAGACCCCACAGAGCCCCAGGACAGCAAGACAATTAGACCCAACCAAATCATGAGAAAACAAAAAGATAATTACTTGACACATTGGAAAGAATTTACAAAAAAACAGAGCAAACTAGAATGCTATTTGGCCCTAAACCGAGAGTACACAGTGGCAGAATACCTGACCACTGTGACTGACCCAAACTTAAGGAAAGCTTTGACTATGTACAGACTCAGTGAGCGTAGCCTTGCTATTGAGAAAGTAGGCAGACCTGGCTCTCAAAAGAAGACAGGCTATGTGCAAAAATGAGGTGGAAACTGAGCTGCACTTCCTAACCTCCTGCCATTTTAGCAACATGAAATCTTATTAAAATCAGTTCCAGCAGTACCCCCAGGAAGAATATTACACTTTAAAAAAAAAATTGACAAGCGACCAAATATGGTCATGTTCATAAATTCTTAGAATGTTTGGAAATTAAGGCATTTGTGAAAATTCTATAGCAATATAGAGTGGGAAAGCGGCCGTGTGTTTGGACAATTAATAGACACTGCAGTGAATAAAACCGAATAAAAACATCTGTCTTGTCCAGGACCGGAGTCCATGCCGACCGGTGCGCTATAGCCAATCAGAGCTATAGTAGGCCTTAATACAAACAAGCCATTTGCCACACGGGCCTGCCATCATCCACTTTGAACTGGACTGTGTGTTTACAGGCAGTTGCAACTGCGCAACTTTAGATCATTAGAAACCATTCGCCAAAAGCCACAAAATACACTTGAATGGATTTCTGCAAATATGGAAATACCACGGGAGTCCTCTTACATTTGGGAACTTCACAGTCCAATTGATCAAACAACCATGAAAAGGTAGGCTCTCTCTCCCTCAGTGATGCACATCAACAACAAGATCAACAACTCATGCTAGCCAGAGCAAGAGGAGCTAAAGTCTAATGAAGGAACATTAGATAACCCTCTCAAACTGTCAAAATTGCACTGATAAACGAATGGGGAATTGTAGCCTGCTCGTCCTTCTGCTGCTTGCCTGCCAATGCATGCTTGTCCCAACCAAGCACCCAAGCTAACTGGCTAGAGTTGGCTAGCTAGCTAGCTACTTCCAGACACAAATGAGAGAACACCTCACTCTGACCATTTTACTCACCGTAGCAGAGCTGGTTAGGCTGTTTACATGTGATCTAGAGCGTTCTTGGCTAACTATTACTTTTTTCATCTACGTTTACTGACACCGGCCATATTCAGCGGGTGTTGCACATTCCTAAATTCATCAGTTGTTCTGCGCTCTGGCACACTCAGACGAGAGTGCTCTGAAATCGGAGTAGATAGCCAGAGTGAATTTGCGAACCCAAGAGAGATGCTAACTGGATAACAGTCATTCAAGTTCTTGCTAGCTAACCAAATGACACCTGCATCTCTAGCGTTGTGTAGCCACCGAAAAACGATATGATGGTAAAAAGTCAGTCACTCACCCACTCCTCCAATGGCATGACATTATATCCTCTTAGCAGCTAGCTAGCTATCTAGCTAACGTTAGGCTCCGTATTTTTAGCTTGCTACATAAATAGATAGGCTAGCCTGTTAGCCACGTTATGACTGACTTGTGATCATTGCTCTTGCTAGTTTGATTGTATTGACATTCCCAGCCTTAGTTACATTCTTTAGTTTTCGTCCAGAATATTTAGTTATTGAAACTGCATCCCGAATGGCAGCAAACAATTTACCAGAGCAGATTTACAACCTTTTATCAATATTTCTTTGGACTACCAAGAAATGTATTGGTGAATTATATTAATCATGCATTGGACTGCATCCATCTATTCTGCCAACAATGCCTTTAGTGTACGTCATGGAACGTTGAGTAAAATATAACCTATTTTTAAATTGATATTATGATTGTCTGTTTCATATCTGCAAAGTAGTTAAAACGCTGTCAGTTCCACTTTATACTTTAGGTCACTGGTTTCTTTGTGCGCTAAACGTTAAATGTTTGTTGCAATGGGAAGTAATAGTTGTACATTTCTATTGGGAAATGCTTAATGGTCGTGTTTTTGTATTCTTATGATTGGGACCTACTGGCTTATTATGTCTGAGTTTATGGACTGTTTATCCTTTAACATCATGCTGTGTGTGACTGCTGTCTTTCCATCATGCTGTGTGTGACTGCTGTCTTTCCATCATGCTGTGTGTGACTGCTGTCTTTAACATCATGCTGTGTGTGACTGCTGTCTTTAACATCATGCTGTGTGTGACTGCTGTCTTTAACATCATGCTGTGTGTGACTGCTGTCTTTCCATCCTGCTGTGTGTGACTGCTGTCTTTCCATCATGCTGTGTGTGACTGCTGTCTTTCCATCCTGCTGTGTGTGACTGCTGTCTTTAACATCATGCTGTGTGTGACTGCTGTCTTTAACATCATGCTGTGTGTGACTGCTGTCTTTCCATCATGCTGTGTGTGACTGCTGTCTTTCCATCATGCTGTGTGTGACTGCTGTCTTTAACATCATGCTGTGTGTGACTGCTGTCTTTAACATCATGCTGTGTGTGACTGCTGTCTTTAACATCATGCTGTGTGTGACTGCTGTCTTTCCATCATGCTGTGTGTGACTGCTGTCTTTCCATCATGCTGTGTGTGACTGCTGTCTTTCCATCATGCTGTGTGACTGCTGTCTTTAACATCATGCTGTGTGTGACTGCTGTCTTTCCATCATGCTGTGTGTGACTGCTGTCTTTCCATCATGCTGTGTGTGACTGCTGTCTTTAACATCATGCTGTGTGTGACTTCTGTCTTTAACATCATGCTGTGTGTGACTGCTGTCTTTAACATCATGCTGTGTGACTGCTGTCTTTCCATCCTGCTGTGTGTGACTGCTGTCTTTCCATCATGCTGTGTGTGACTGCTGTCTTTCCATCCTGCTGTGTGTGACTGCTGTCTTTAACATCATGCTGTGTGTGACTGCTGTCTTTAACATCATGCTGTGTGTGACTGCTGTCTTTAACATCATGCTGTGTGTGACTGCTGTCTTTAACATCATGCTGTGTGTGACTGCTGTCTTTCCATCATGCTGTGTGTGACTGCTGTCTTTCCATCATTCTGTGTGTGACTGCTGTCTTTAACATCATGCTGTGTGTGACTGCTGTCTTTAACATCATGCTGTGTGTGACTGCTGTCTTTCCATCATGCTGTGTGACTGCTGTCTTTAACATCATGCTGTGTGTGACTGCTGTCTTTAACATCATGCTGTGTGACTGCTGTCTTTAACATCATGCTGTGTGACTGCTGTCTTTAACATCATGCTGTGTGTGACTGCTGTCTTTCCATCATGCTGTGTGTGACTGCTGTCTTTCCATCATGCTGTGTGTGACTGCTGTCTTTCCATCCTGCTGTGTGACTGCTGTCTTTCCATCATGTTGTGTGTGACTGCTGTCTTTAACATCATGCTGTGTGTGACTGCTGTCTTTCCATCCTGCTGTGTGTGACTGCTGTCTTTCCATCATGCTGTGTGTGACTGCTGTCTTTCCATCATGCTGTGTGTGACTGCTGTCTTTCCATCCTGCTGTGTGTGACTGCTGTCTTTAACATCATGCTGTGTGTGACTGCTGTCTTTCCATCATGTTGTGTGTGACTGCTGTCTTTAACATCATGCTGTGTGTGACTGCTGTCTTTAACATCCTGCTGTGTGTGACTGCTGTCCTTCCATCCTGCTGTGTGTGACTGCTGTCTTTAACATCATGCTGTGTGTGACTGCTGTCTTTCCATCATGCTGTGTGTGACTGCTGTCTTTCCATCATGCTGTGTGTGACTGCTGTCTTTCCATCATGCTGTGTGTGACTGCTGTCTTTCCATCATGCTGTGTGTGACTGCTGTCTTTAACATCATGCTGTGTGTGACTGCTGTCTTTAACATCATGCTGTGTGACTGCTGTCTTTAACATCATGCTGTGTGACTGCTGTCTTTAACATCATGCTGTGTGTGACTACTGTCCTTCCATCATGCTGTGTGTGACTGCTGTCTTTAACATCATGCTGTGTGACTGCTGTCTTTAACATCATGCTGTGTGTGACTGCTGTCTTTCCATCATGCTGTGTGTGACTGCTGTCTTTCCATCATGCTGTGTGTGACTGCTGTCTTTCCATCATGCTGTGTGTGACTGCTGTCTTTCCATCCTGCTGTGTGACTGCTGTCTTTCCATCATGTTGTGTGTGACTGCTGTCTTTAACATCATGCTGTGTGACTGCTGTCTTTAACATCATGCTGTGTGACTGCTGTCTTTAACATCATGCTGTGTGTGACTGCTGTCCTTCCATCATGCTGTGTGTGACTGCTGTCTTTCCATCATGCTGTGTGTGACTGCTGTCTTTCCATCATGCTGTGTGTGACTGCTGTCTTTCCATCATGCTGTGTGTGACTGCTGTCTTTAACATCATGCTGTGTGTGACTGCTGTCTTTCCATCCTGCTGTGTGTGACTGCTGTCTTTAACATCATGCTGTGTGTGACTGCTGTCTTTCCATCATGCTGTGTGTGACTGCTGTCTTTCCATCATGCTGTGTGTGACTGCTGTCTTTCCATCCTGCTGTGTGTGACTGCTGTCTTTAACATCATGCTGTGTGTGACTGCTGTCTTTAACATCATGCTGTGTGACTGCTGTCTTTAACATCATGCTGTGTGACTGCTGTCTTTAACATCATGCTGTGTGACTGCTGTCTTTAACATCATGCTGTGTGTGACTGCTGTCTTTCCATCATGCTGTGTGTGACTGCTGTCTTTAACATCATGCTGTGTGACTGCTGTCTTTAACATCATGCTGTGTGTGACTGCTGTCTTTCCATCATGCTGTGTGTGACTGCTGTCTTTCCATCATGCTGTGTGTGACTGCTGTCTTTAACATCATGCTGTGTGTGACTGCTGTCTTTCCATCATGCTGTGTGTGACTGCTGTCTTTCCATCATGCTGTGTGTGACTGCTGTCTTTAACATCATGCTGTGTGTGACTGCTGTCTTTCCATCCTGCTGTGTGTGACTGCTGTCTTTCCATCATGCTGTGTGTGACTGCTGTCTTTAACATCATGCTGTGTGTGACTGCTGTCTTTCCATCCTGCTGTGTGTGACTGCTGTCTTTCCATCCTGCTGTGTGTGACTGCTGTCTTTCCATCATGCTGTGTGTGACTGCTGTCTTTCCATCATGCTGTGTGTGACTGCTGTCTTTAACATCATGCTGTGTGTGACTGCTGTCTTTCCATCATGCTGTGTGTGACTGCTGTCTTTCCATCATGCTGTGTGTGACTGCTGTCTTTAACATCCTGCTGTGTGTGACTGCTGTCTTTAACATCCTGCTGTGTGTGACTGCTGTCTTTAACATCCTGCTGTGTGTGACTGCTGTCTTTCCATCATGCTGTGTGTGACTGCTGTCTTTAACATCATGCTGTGTGTGACTGCTGTCTTTCCATCATGCTGTGTGTGACTGCTGTCCTTCCATCATGCTGTGTGTGACTGCTGTCTTTAACATCATGCTGTGTGTGACTGCTGTCTTTAACATCCTGCTGTGTGTGACTGCTGTCCTTCCATCATGCTGTGTGTGACTGCTGTCTTTAACATCATGCTGTGTGTGACTGCTGTCTTTCCATCATGCTGTGTGTGACTGCTGTCTTTCCATCATGCTGTGTGTGACTGCTGTCTTTAACATCATGCTGTGTGTGACTGCTGTCTTTCCATCCTGCTGTGTGTGACTGCTGTCTTTCCATCCTGCTGTGTGTGACTGCTGTCTTTCCATCCTGCTGTGTGTGACTGCTGTCTTTAACATCATGCTGTGTGTGACTGCTGTCTTTCCATCCTGCTGTGTGTGACTGCTGTCTTTCCATCATGCTGTGTGTGACTGCTGTCTTTCCATCATGCTGTGTGTGACTGCTGTCTTTAACATCATGCTGTGTGTGACTGCTGTCTTTAACATCATGCTGTGTGTGACTGCTGTCTTTAACATCATGCTGTGTGTGACTGCTGTCTTTAACATCATGCTGTGTGTGACTGCTGTCTTTAACATCATGCTGTGTGTGACTGCTGTCTTTCCATCCTGCTCTGTGTGACTGCTGTCTTTAACATCATGCTGTGTGTGACTGCTGTCTTTAACATCATGCTGTGTGTGACTGCTGTCTTTCCATCATGCTGTGTGTGACTGCTGTCTTTCCATCATGCTGTGTGTGACTGCTGTCTTTCCATCATGCTGTGTGTGACTGCTGTCTTTAACATCATGCTGTGTGTGACTGCTGTCTTTAACATCATGCTGTGTGTGACTGCTGTCTTTCCATCCTGCTGTGTGTGACTGCTGTCTTTCCATCATGCTGTGTGTGACTGCTGTCTTTAACATCATGCTGTGTGTGACTGCTGTCTTTAACATCATGCTGTGTGTGACTGCTGTCTTTAACATCATGCTGTGTGTGACTGCTGTCTTTAACATCATGCTGTGTGTGACTGCTGTCTTTCCATCCTGCTGTGTGTGACTGCTGTCTTTCCATCATGCTGTGTGTGACTGCTGTCTTTCCATCCTGCTGTGTGTGACTGCTGTCTTTAACATCATGCTGTGTGTGACTGCTGTCTTTAACATCATGCTGTGTGTGACTGCTGTCTTTAACATCATGCTGTGTGTGACTGCTGTCTTTCCATCATGCTGTGTGTGACTGCTGTCTTTCCATCATGCTGTGTGTGACTGCTGTCTTTAACATCATGCTGTGTGTGACTGCTGTCTTTAACATCATGCTGTGTGACTGCTGTCTTTCCATCATGCTGTGTGTGACTGCTGTCTTTAACATCATGCTGTGTGACTGCTGTCTTTCCATCCTGCTGTGTGTGACTGCTGTCTTTCCATCCTGCTGTGTGTGACTGCTGTCTTTAACATCATGCTGTGTGTGACTGCTGTCTTTCCATCAGCCCTATCTAGTGGTGTAGTGGTGCCTGGAGAAGTGGGTATACTCAATTTCTGCCAAAAAGTTCCCAAAAGGCCCGACCAGCGAAGGAAAGGAACCCTGTTTGAGAAATCCTGTTTTCCAATGTTTTTTCCTATAGATTCTTTCAGATTTTCACTCTCAAAATAACACTTTTTTTTAATAGAAGAAATACAGGAATGTGATGGTCTAACTCCACAACCATGCTTAAACCACATCAATCTGATTGGCTGTCAGGGCCCGGCTCCCCAGTGGGTGGGCCTGTCAGGGCCTGGCTCCCCAGTGGGTGGGCCTGTCAGGGCCCGGCTCCCCAGTGGGTGGGCCTGTCAGGGCCCGGCTTCCCAGTGGGTGGGCCTGTCAGGGCCCGGCTCCCCAGTGGGTGGGCCTGTCAGGGCCCGGCTACCCA
Source organism: Coregonus clupeaformis (assembly GCF_020615455.1). Lineage (NCBI taxonomy): Eukaryota > Metazoa > Chordata > Actinopteri > Salmoniformes > Salmonidae > Coregonus > Coregonus clupeaformis. The sequence goes on from NC_059220.1 coordinate 6,313,910, forward strand.
GTGGGTGGGCCTGTCAGGGCCCGGCTACCCAGTGGGTGGGCCTGTCAGGGCCCGGCTCCCCAGTGGGTGGGCCTGTCAGGGCCTGGCTCCCCATTGGGTGGGCCTGTCAGGGCCCGGCTCCCCAGTGGGTGGGCCTGTCAGGGCCCGGCTCCCCAGTGGGTGGGCCTGTCAGGGCCCGGCTACCCAGTGGGTGGGCCTCTGTCCACCCAGGCCCATCCATGTCTACGCCCCTGATGCAAACAGCTCATGATGACAATCGCGCATCACAAATAGCCTACTAACCAACACTTCGGACTAAACTTTTTCAATACCTGATTTGCATACCCATTGTTGCCTTAGTTAGCATTTACTGGTAGATATGAGTTGAAACGTCTTTCCTACCCTACCAGCTACCGATGTCATTATTCTGTGAGCTGCTCCATGCCAAAACCAGTTGAGAGCTGCCCACTCTTGCTGCCTGCAGACATGTGGTCCTCTGTAGCTCAATTGGTAGAGCATGGCTCTTGTAACGCCAGGGTAGTGGGTTCGATCCCCGGGACCACCCATACGTAAAAGCGTCTGCTAAATGGCATATTATTATATTATTATTATTATTATTATATTATATTATTATATTATTCTGCCAAATTAGGCTGTGTGCGGCGTGCATGTAAATATATTTCACGTGCTTTGCGATTGTCAAATCAAATCAAAATGTATTTGTCACATACACGTGTTTTGCAGATGTTATAGCGGGTGTAGCGAAATGCTTGTGCTTCTAGCTCCGACAGTGCAGTAATATCTAACAAGTAATATCTAACAATTTCACAACATATACCCAATACACACAAATCTAGGTAAGGAATGGAATTTAAGAATATATACATATATGGACAAGCAATGACAGAGCGGCATGGACTAAGATACAGTAGAATATTATAGAATAGAATGCAGTATATACATATGAGATGAGTAGTGCAAGATATGGAAACATTATTAAAGTGACTAGTGTTCCATTTCTTAAAGTGGCCAGTGATTTCAATAGGCAGCAGCAGCCTCTAATGTACTAGTGATGGCTATTTAACAGTCTGATGGCCTTGAGATAGAAGCTGTTTTTCATTCTCTCGGTCCCAGCTTTGATGCACCTGTACTGACCTCGCCTTCTGGATGATAGCGGGGTGAACAGGCAGTGGCTCGGGTGGTTGATGTCCTTGATGATCTTTTTGGCTTTCCTGTGACATCGGGTGCTGTATGTGTCTTGGAGGGCGGGTAGTTTGCCAAATTTCTTCAGCCTCCTGAGGTTGAAGAGGCTCTGTTGCGCCTTCTTCACCACACTGTCTGCGTGGGTGGACCATTTCAGTTTGTCAGTGATGTGTACGCCAAGGAACTTGAAGCTTTCCACCTTCTCCACTGCGGTCCCGTCGATGTGGATAGGGAGGTGCACCCTCTGCTGTTTCCTGAAGTCCACGATCATCTCCTTTGTTTTGTTGATGTTGAGTGAGAGGTTATTTTCCTGGCACCACACTCCCAGAGCCCTCACCTCCTCCCTGTAGGCGGTCTCGTCATTGTTGGTAATCAAGCCTACTACTGTTGTGTCGTCTGCAAACTTGATGATTGAGTTGGAGGCGTGCTTGGCCACACAGTCATGGGTGAACAGGGAGTACAGGAGGGGGCTGAGCATGCACCCTTGTGGGGCCCCAGTGTTGAGGATCAGCGAAGTGGAGATGTTGTTTCCTACCTTCACCACCTGGGGGCGGCCCGTCAGGAAGTCCAGGACCCAGTTGCACAGGGTGGGGTTCAGACCCAGGGCCCCGAGCTTAATGATGAGCTTGGAGGGTACTATGGTGTTGAATGCTGAGCTATAGTCAATGAACAGCATTCTTACATAGGTATTCCTCTTGTCCAGGTAGGATAGGGCAGTGTGCAGTGTGATGGCGATTGCATCCTCTGTGGATCTATTGGGGCGGTAAGCAAATTGAAGTGGGTCTAGGGTGACAGGTAAGGTAGAGGTGATATGATCCTTGACTAGTCTCTCAAAGCACTTCATGATGACAGAGGTGAGTGGTACGGGGCGATAGTCATTTGTGTAGGCTACTTTGTGCATGATTTCTCTATTGTAGTACATAACTGATAAGTCGTCTACCTCCACTACACTACTTTGATACGCATCAGTGGGGATTAAGACGTGAGTCTAAGCACTGAAGAAACAGTGGGTATATGGTTTATACCTGAGTACACCCTCCACTACACCACTGGCTCTTTGTGTTTTACAAAAAGTTCACTCTCCTACATGAGTTCACTGGTATTACGGTTGCTGTCCTTTCAGAATCACCAACCTGTCACACACTGAAGGCCTATAGGTCCGCCACTGATCAAACATGTCTATAATATATAAGGTTGTTAAGATATTAGTGTATCAAGAAAAGGAGTGTAAACATTTGGCGAAGAGGTTTTATGCGCTGACTGAATGGAAGCTGATAATTATTAGCTTTTTACTCCGCTGGTCTCGAGTCCTCACTGTCTGAGACCGAGTACAAATGCATCCTACACAAGACCAAGACAACTCAGAGAGTGACCCTTCAGAGCAACTGGCCCAACCCAGTGTCCCTTCAGAGCAACTGGCCCAACCCAGAGAGTGACCCTTCAGAGCAACTGGCCCAACCCAGAGAGTGACCCTTCAGAGCAACTGGCCCAACCCAGAGAGTGTCCCTTCAGAGCAACTGGCCCAACCCAGAGAGTGACCCTTCAGAGCAACTGGCCCAACCCAGAGAGTGTCCCTTCAGAGCAACTGGCCCAACCCAGTGTCCCTTCAGAGCAACTGGCCCAACCCAGAGAGTGTCCCTTCAGAGCAACTGGCCCAACCCAGAGAGTGTCCCTTCAGAGCAACTGGCCCAACCCAGAGAGTGTCCCTTCAGAGCAACTGGCCCAACCCAGAGTGTCCCTTCAGAGCAACTGGCCCAACCCAGAGAGTGTCCCTTCAGAGCAACTGGCCCAACCCAGAGAGTGACCCTTCAGAGCAACTGGCCCAACCCAGAGAGTGTCCCTTCAGAGCAACTGGCCCAACCCAGAGAGTGACCCTTCAGAGCAACTGGCCCAACCCAGAGTGACCCTTCAGAGCAACTGGCCCAACCCAGAGAGTGACCCTCAGTGACCATAGCCCGGCCATAGAGACAGGACACCATAGAAAGACATGGAAGGTCAGAGAAGAAAGACCATCTAAACACTGTGGGTCGATTATGTCCTGGTCTGTCATAATATAATATACCTCCCACCATTTCATACATATGAGCCCTTGTACATTTAGTTATTCAATTGTTGCTGTATGTTTACTTTTTTGTGTATTATTTTATATATACTTTTTTATACAATATTTTTGTTGCTCAAACATAGTGTTCATTTATGTAATACTTCATATACATTGAGCGCGAGAGACAGAGAGTGAGAGCGAGAGAGCGAGAGCGAGAGCGAGAGAGCGAGAGCGAGAAAGCGAGAGAGAGAGGAATAACGTGGGTGGGATAGTGATGTGTGAACAGAGATGGGTAGAGGGTAGGTGGGTTAGAGAGAAACAGAGGGAGAGGATATTACTGTGGGTTAGAGAGAAACAGAGAGAGAGGATATTACTGTGGGTTAGAGAGAAACAGAGAGAGAGGATATTACTGTGGGTTAGAGAGAAACAGAGGGAGAGGATATTACTGTGGGTTAGAGAGAAACAGAGGGAGAGGATATTACTGTGGCGTGTCAGTAACAGTACCTCCAGTTGTAGCAGTTCAGAGTAGGCTGCCCTGGCCAGCCGGTATGGCACGAACTGATTGGACAGGAGGAACATGGCCACACCTATTCCAGTCAGGGCCGTGGAGAAGGAGTTCACCAATAGCAGGGTGTCGTGGGGCATGGCACAGAGACGGGCCAACAGGGGCAGCAGGTAGGCAGAGAACAGCCACACCTTCCTGGTCTTCATGAGGAAGGCACACAATGTACTCAGTATGATCTGACCTACACACACAGGGGCACAGAAACGAGAGAAGAGAAGAGAGAGAGAAGAGAGAAGAGAGAAAAGAGAAGAGAAGGAGAGAGAGAGAGAGAGAGAGAGAGAGAGAGAGGAGAAGAGAGAGAGAGAGAGAGAGAGAGAGGGAGAGAGAGAGAGAGAGAGAGAGAGAGAGAGAGAGAGAGAGAGAGAGAGAAGAGAGAGAGAGAGAGAGAGAGAGAGGGAGGAGAGAGAGAGAGAGAGAGAGAGAGAGAGAGAGAGAGAGAGAGAGAGAGAGAGAGAGAGAGAGAGAGAGAGAGAGAGAGAGAGAGAGAGAGAGAGAGAGAGAGAGAGAGAGAGAGAGAGAGAGAGAGAGAACATTGCCATATTGAGCACTTGAGAACATATTATGGTTTGTACAGTGAGTTGTCATGGAAAGCAGCCAGTCAGGATATCCATGTATTTTTCTGCTAGACTAAAATAACTATGGGCAAGTGTGTGTGACTTACTAGTCAGTGCAGTGACAAAGCGGTGGAAGGCCAGAGAGTCGAGGTATAGGGCACCATCATACCCATACTGCACCTCTCCATGCACATAGTCCCTGTGGAGAACACATGAATGGTCAATCACCATGACAACAACAGCAAGAGGAAAACATCTTTCATATCTGGTTTTATAAAAAGTTGGACCAAAGAGGAGAAACGGTCAACTTAAGACAGGACGGTTAGCCTCTCTAGCAATCTTTGTAGATAATCATACATCATCTTTTAAGAGATCAATTAAGCTCTACTAGCATTCTGGGAAGTGTAGTTGTTCTCATAAGATTGACCCAAGACGTACAAACTGTCACAGAAGCTGTCACACTCCGTATAGCTACAGAACATCTATTTGCATCGTGGGGAAGAACTGTGAAGATATAGTATGAGGGTCAGCTGTCACGCTCCGTATACGGCAGCCATTTTGGGTTTTGTGACCCACTAGTCTCTCATAATAAACAGCCTTAGCTGATTTGATTCTGAGTGCTGAAATCTATCTGCGTGGTTTTGAAGTGTAGACGCTCACTTGGAGATCTGGTGTCCCACGTAAAAGAGCAGGGTGGTAAGGATGTGGAGGTAGAGCTTGATGATGTGTCTCAGTGGCAAGACTAACACCACAACGTTCACCACATGACCTGGAAGAGGACAGAGACATTTACATTATTTAGCAGACGCTCTTATCCAGAGCGACTTACAGTTAGTGCATACATTATTCTTTTTTATTTTCATACTGGCCCCCCGTGGGAAACGAATCCACAACCCTGGCGTTGCAAACGCCATGCTCTACCAACTGAGCTACCTCCCTGCCGGCCATTCCCTCCCCTACCCTGGACGACGCTGGGCCAATTGTGCGCCGCCCCATTGGTCTCCCGGTTGCGGCCGGCTAAAGCAGAGCCTGGAATCGAACCAGGATCTCTAGTGGCACAGCTATCACTGCGATGCAGTGCCTTAGACCACTGCGCCACTCGGGAGGTTACACAGCACTGTTAGTGGTACACACAGAGCAAAACAGCTGGGGGTGTATTCACACACAACAACAAAAATGTTTGCACCGTAGCAAAACCTTTTGCAACATTTGGCTTGCAATGACAGGATAGAAGGTTCGATTCCCAGGACCACCCGTATGTAAAATGTATGCACACATGACTAAGTCGCTTTGGATAAAAGAGTCTGCTAAATGGCATATTTTACTACAAACAGAAAATGTTTTGCAACGAAACTGAGTTTCTATTGGGCAAATTCAGGTAAGTCCCTCCCTGTTGTGTTCCATTTGCTTCTGTTTGGTTGGCTAGTGAACACGTCCCTGGTTTTCCTCCAAACTGAAATAGTGTGTTTCAGGAAAGACAGAACACAAATGCTACCTTCAAAAATGCAGGCTATGGTTAGGGTAAAGTCACGTTGGAGAAATATGTGATGATATGGTCATGGTTGAGTCCCAAATGGCACCCTATTCCCTATATAGCGCACTACTTCTGAACAGAGCCCATAGGGGTGCCATTTGGGAATTAGTTGACGTGTATGAATACATACCTAGGTAATACAGGTTCCAGACAACATATTTGTATTTGAAGAGCATGTCTTCGTTCTTGAGGTGCTCTGTGAAGCTATCAATGTCACACTTATAGAGCAAGTCCAGCACCAGGATGCTTGGCACCCTCAGAGCAATGTTGGCAACGTCTTCCAAACGAGGCATCTTGAGATAATTAGTCCCCTATTGGCGTGGTAGAAAATATGTTGGTGAGCAGAATGCTCTCCTAGACGGATGATCTCCTAGAGGAGTAGGAAGAGAGGCAGGTAGATGTCTGACTGGTCCCTCTTCATGGTCGGTTATTCACCTGATACACGTACACACACACACACACACACACACACACACACACACACACACACATTCAGGTGATACCATTGACATTTACTGACATGATCAACATCAAAGTTGACAAAATAACAAATCCATCAATCTGTCTGCCAATGACAGTCCTCCTACTGGTCAAATCTATTGGGTCGACTTTGAAGGCGACGGCCTTGCTATCTGCATCAAGTATCCACAGTACATTATGGACTATTGACATTGATGGTGCGCAACCTGAAGTGACCCCTTGATAGTTAACCGCTTTACTTTACACGTTCCTAGTATGACAAGGTTGTCAGCAAGCTAGTGTACAGCTCAGCTCTCGGTCTATATATGTTGGAGGACAACAGCTAAACCAAAGCCTTTAATTGTAGCTAGGTAGAACCAGATGTTCTCAGAAGTGTTAAGACGAGAGCGTTCTAGCTAGCTGCATTTTATTCTGATATCACGTTTCTGTCATAGTGGCAACATTTCACCATTCTACCGGTTGTAAAACCGCGAACGATATCCAAGGAAACCGGTATGATAGCGTAAATGACCTGGTAAATGAAGCTAATATCCTTCTGACAGCATGTTGTAAAGGAAAATTGACAGTTTTCTAGCTAGAGTTGTTATGGTTTTCCGTCCGGTCCTGTCGCTTGCGTGGCCATTTCCGGAATATACGTCATTTGTCGACGAGGCAGTAGCTTGCAACAATGAGATTATGGAAAATGATTTTTAAATTTTTAACAAATTAGATGTTTCGCTTTCAAATTAAAAGTAAATCATTGAAATAAAGCTATCATCAAATAAGACAGGCTCCGAAATCAGAATAAAATAAAATGCAACAATGCTCTATTTCTCCCTTGCGCTCTCTTTTTATTTAACATATACAGTACTCCTGGTTTTACGGTAATGTGATAAGGTTTTTGCTATATTACGGTTTTATAAATACGGGGCGCTTGGGGGTGTAGTTGGACAGTTTTTGCGCCTCTGTGTTTTACGCGCAGAGAGAGAATGGCCAGGATATTGTGCATTTTGTCTGTAGTAATTTTTGTCGTGAAAACTGACGATGTCAGCGAATTTAATGCAACTATAACAGCCGTGAACGTTACATTTAACTCTACTGTTAACAGAACGATTGCTTTTAAAACGACAACTGCGTTCTCGTTATTCTCCCCCACCACCACAGTCAATAACACAGGTTTGGGAAAGAAAAATCTGGGAAAGAAAAATCTGGGAAAGAAAAATGTAGAAGACAAGCGCATCGATCAAGACGAGGATGGAAAACGTGAAACCAAGAATGGCACAGCAGATGCAAAGAAAGGACCTGGTAAATGAATGACCTAGTCCTTTGCAAATGTATTTATTCAGCAATTTACATAAAGTGAGCATTTAACTGTATGACATTGTGCATGCCATGGATGGATTTTCTCAACTTTTTTTGTGCATGGGATAGATTTTCTCTACTTTTATAATAGTTTATTTACTTTAGAAGTTTTTTTGTGGTTCACTGTTGCGTGGTAGGCTATCAGCAGTCTGTAGAAGAAGGTTTCAGCAGGATGACCGTCTCAGTAATAGGGTCTGTATGTGGAGGAGTAACCTAGTAGCCTGTAATTAATGCATGTAATAAGAGGCGGACAAGGCTACATTACATTTTAGTCATTTAGCAGACGCTCTTATCCAGAGCGACTTCCAGGAGCAATTAGTGTTAAGTGCCTTGCTCAATGGCACATCGACAGATGTTTTAACCTAGTCGGCTCGGGGATTAGAACCAGCGACCTTTCGGTAACTGGCACAACGCTCTTAACCACTAAGCCACCCGCCGCCCCACAGCAGCAGTCATGTAACAGTCGGTCGTATACTGTCATTCTACCAGATACAGTCACCGCTTCCTGTCCTTCTGTTAATCTATCTCATTGTTCTTGATGTAAACTTTGAAGAAAATAAAAACATTTACATTTACATCATTTAGCAGACACTTAGGTTTATTAAGCTGTTATTGATGTAAAGCATGAATTTCTAGCTTAGTCCTTATAACATAATAATAATTACTTTTATAATGTAATAATTTAAAGTAACTGCCCAGTGTTTCCAGATTTCTATTAAATATGACCTATAATTACTTACAATATCAGTGAAGTTGTTTTCCTTCCAAAAAAATTGTAATTAAGTATGTTAAAAATCCGGTTTTCTGTGTTTGAATGGTGTGGGTGTACCCCAACAACAGAATGGTGTGGGCGTATACCAGTCATTAAAAATAATAACGTTAATAGACTATTGATTGCCCAGCTCATCGTCCTCTAGACTGCTGATTGGCCAGCTCATCGTCCGCTAGACTGCTGATTGGCCAGCTCATCGTCCTCTAGACTGCTGATTGGCCAGCTCATCGTCCTCTAGACTGCTGATTGGCCAGCTCATCGTCCTCTAGACTGCTGATTGCCCAGCTCATCGTCCTCTAGACTGCTGATTGGCCAGCTCATTCTCCTCTAGACTGCTGATTGGCCAGCTCATTCTCCTCTAGACTGCTGATTGGCCAGCTCATTCTCCTCTAGACTGCTGATTGGCCAGCTCATTCTCCTCTAGACTGCTGATTGGCCAGCTCATTCTCCTCTAGACTGCTGATTGGCCAGCTCATCGTCCTCTAGACTGCTGATTGGCCAGCTCATTCTCCTCTAGACTGCTGATTGGCCAGCTCATCGTCCTCTAGACTGCTGATTGGCCAGCTCATCGTCCTCTAGACTGCTGATTGCCCAGCTCATCGTCCTCTAGACTGCTGATTGGCCAGCTCATTCTCCTCTAGACTGCTGATTGGCCAGCTCATCGTCCTCTAGACTGCTGATTGGCCAGCTCATCGTCCTCTAGACTGCTGATTGCCCAGCTCATCGTCCTCTAGACTGCTGATTGGCCAGCTCATTCTCCTCTAGACTGCTGATTGGCCAGCTCATTCTCCTCTAGACTGCTGATTGCCCAGCTCATCGTCCTCTAGACTGCTGATTGGCCAGCTCATTCTCCTCTAGACTGCTGATTGGCCAGCTCATCGTCCTCTAGACTGCTGATTGCCCAGCTCATCGTCCTCTAGACTGCTGATTGGCCAGCTCATCGTCCTCTAGACTGCTGATTGGCCAGCTCATCGTCCTCTAGACTGCTGATTGGCCAGCTCATCGTCCTCTAGACTGCTGATTGGCCAGCTCATTCTCCTCTAGACTGCTGATTGGCCAGCTCATCGTCCTCTAGACTGCTGATTGCCCAGTTTATCCTCCTGAGGAGTATTTCCATATGAGGAAATAGCAAGCATTTTTTGAAACATCTGTTTGAGATACATGTTTGAGGTGGGGCTTTTGAAGTGTTTTTTTTCTCCAATTTATGCTTTGGCCACAAATACGAATAAGGACGAGTCAACAACATTATTTGGATATGAGTTAACAGAATATGAACTTTTAAAAGTAAGATTTTCACTGCAGTTACTTTAATAATGTAATAATTGTATAATATAATTATAGAAAAGTTATATTAATCACTTGAATATGGCCCCTTTGGCACTCCACCTTACTTGTTGGATGGATGTCAAAACACAGAGACCAATATGAACATATCTAAAGGACAGTGACTGTTCCCTACACCCTATTCCCTATACAGTGCATTCGGAAAGTATTCAGACCCCTTGACCTTTTCCACATTTTGTTACGTTACAGCCTTATTCTGAAATTGATGAAATTGTTTTTTTCCCCCGCTCATCCATCTACACACAATACCCCACAATGACAAAGCAAAAACAGGTTTTTATAAATGTTAGCAAATTTATTAAATGTAAAACTGAAATATACATTTACATAAGTATTCAGACCCTTTACTCAGTATTTTGTTGAAGCACCTTTGGCAGCGATTACAGCCTCGAGTCTTCTTGGGTATGACGCTACAAGCTCGGCACACCTGTATTTGGGGAGTTTCTCCCATTCTTCTCTGCAGATCCTCTCAAGCTCTGTCAGGTTAGATGGGGAGCATCGCTGCACAGCTATTTTCAGGTCTCTCCAAGGATGTTCAATCAGGTTCAAGTCCGGGCTCTGGCTGGGCCACTCAAGGACATTCAGAGACTTGTCCCGAAGCCACTCATGCGTTGTCTTGGCTGTGTGCTTAGGGTTGTTGTCCTGTTGGAAGGTGAACCTTCACCCCAGTCTGAGGTCCTGAGCGCTCTAGAGCTGGTTTTCATCAAGGATCTCTCTGTACTTTGCTCCGTTCATCTTTCCCTCGATCCTGACTAGTCTCTCAGTCCCTGCCGCTGAACAACATCCCCACAGCATGATGCTGCCACCACCATGCTTCACCGTAGGGATGGTGCCAGGTTTCCTCCAGACGTGACGCTTAGCATTCAGGCCAAAGAGTTCAATCTTGGTTTCATCAGATCAGAGATTCTTGTTTCTCATGGTCAGAGTCTTTAGGTGCCTTTTGGCAAACTCCAAGCGGGCTGTCATGTGCCTTTTACTGAGGAGTGGCTTCCGTCTGGCCACTCTACCATAAAGGCCTGATTGGTGGAGTGTTGCAGAGATGGTTGTCCTTCTGGAAGGTTCTCCCATCTCCACAGAGGAATTCTGGAGCTCTGTCAGAGTGATCATCAGGTTCTTGGTCACCTCCCTGACCAAGGCCCTTCTCCCCCGATTGATCAGTTTGGCTGGGCGGCCAGCTCTAGGAAGAGTCTTGGTGGTTCCAAACACCTTCCATTTAAGAATGATGGAGGCCACTATGTTCTTGGGGACCTTCAATGTTGCAGACATTTTTTGGTGCCCTTCCCCAGATCTGTGCTTCGGCACAATCCTGTCTCAGAGCTCTAAAGAGAATTCCTTCGACCTCATGGCTTGGTTTTTGCTCTGACATGCACTGTCAACTGTGGGACCTTATATAGACAGGTGTGTGCCTTTCCAAATCATGTCCAATCAATTGAATTTACCACAGGTGGACTCCAAACAAGTTGTAGAAACCTCTCAAGGATGATCAATGGAAACAGGATGCACCCAAGCTCAATTCTGAGTCTCATAGCAAAGGGTCTGAATACTTATAAGGTATTAAAATATATATATATATATATATATATATATACACATTTGCAAAAACAATTTAAAACCTGTTTTCGCTTTGTAATTATGGGGTATTGTGTGTAGATTGATGAGGAAAAAATTAATTTAATCCATTTTAGAATAAGGCTGTAACGTAACAAAATGTGGAAAAGGTCAAGGGGTCTGAATACTTTCTGAATGCACTGTATAGTTCATTATTATTCATCAGAGCCCCTATTGGTCAACAGTAGTGCACTACATAATAGGAAATAGGGTGTCACTTGGGATGCACCCAGCATCTGTGTGACTGATGGTTTTGTTGTTAGACTTAAATCCTTAAAGGGGCAATCTGGGAATCAAACAACAAGATTTTACATTTTAGTCATTTAGCAGACGCTCTTATCCAGAGCGACTAACAGTTAGTGAGTGTATACATGATTATTATTATTTTTAAATACTGGCCCCCCCGTGGGAATCGAACCCACAACCCTGGCGTTGCAAACGCCATGCTCTACCAACTGAGCTACATCCCTGCCGGCCATTCCCTCCCCTACCCTGGACCAATTGTGCGCCGCCCCATGGGGTCTCCCGGTCACGGGCCGGCTACGACAGAGCCTGGATTCGAACCAGGATCTCTAGTGGCACAGCTAGCACTCTAGACCACTGTGCCAATCGGGAGGACAACAAAGGGTCAGTCTGCTACCTTTTGTCAAAGTTGCGTCAATTCAAATCTGGTATTAGGAACAAAAGAGGTCAACACGACTTCTAAGATATACTAGTATTTTAATTAATATAAAACCTTCAATGGTAAAATATGATGTTTCGTATATACGGGCTCTTTGAAATACCTCGCAGGGCACTTCAGAGAACTAATCCATTGTTCCAGGTTCTTGCTCAAATACTCTGACAGAGAGTTTCCCACCTCTCTGCTGGCCAATCAGAGTAGAGACTTGAGCGTGGTTTAGACTTACTCAGCCTATCCGTTGGCGCACCGGCTGTTCCCCGCCTCTTCTGCTACCAGGCATACGTTTATCATAACAACCTGTCATAGTGAGAAGAGCCAGCTCCCTTAGACACCATTCCTACGTCCAAGGAAGGTTCACAGATCACAAAGAACCAGTATAGTCTAGTATTTGGAGACACAAATCCTTATCTCATTTTACCCCCTAAAACAGCTCTTCACATCAATCACAGCTTGCCAGGTTTCACAACCTACATTAGCCCAGTCAAGAATGCATTCTTTCTAAGTTAGTCATCCCATCAATTATAAAAAATAATAAATCTCTCACACTTTGTTTTGGTGGCGGGGTGACCAGCAGAGGGATCGGGCTGGAGAAATGTAACCACTATCAAATTCATAGACGGAGCTATGGATGCAAGGACTGACCATCTATGAGATCAAAATGATGATTGAAGCTATACAGTGTTTGTTAACAATCACATTGTTATGACTGTATTTTTGGGTTGTGATGGAGTAAGATGGTTGAACTAAGCTCATGAGACAAGTATACGTTATATTCTTCAAGAATCAATGGCTAAATGTCATTCATTTAAAAGTCCAAAAAAATGGATGTATCAATCCCAGATTGCCCCTTTAAGCACCCTGCAGCTGTAGCTGTTAACCTCCCACTCTGCTGAGTCTCAGTTGAGTGCTGCTTTGACCCTTCCTGGTTCCCTGATCGTCAGCCCAATTCTCTGCACTCCCACTACACTCAGCACACGGACTCCCCCGTACGAGGAGTGGGGTGTGTGGGAGGGAGGAGCGGGTTCCTCTCAACTTCCAGGGAACTTTTGTCACAGACACTGACTCACTCACTCATGCACGTACGGATGCGCCCACACACACACACACACACACACACACACACACACACACACACACACACACACACACACACACACACACACACACACACACACACACACACTACAAGGGGAGGGGGCTGTGAGTTCCTCTACACTTCCAGAGAACTGACCCAGGAGAATTAGACATATTTCAGATCCTGAGGGGAACGTAAGGAGCTAATGCACTCAACTTCTGCCAGCGCTGCAACTTCATTTCTACATTAGCTCTGACAGCCAGGGGTTTCTCACTCAAAACATACATTACTTTCTCCTGCTACCGTTGAACATGACTGCCTTCTCCCTAACCCTGCAACAGACACACAGAGGCGCAAACATCCTGCTTTGAGATAGTGGGTGCATTCCAGATATTCTGTGCATGTCTGTGCAGATAATAAGATTGTTTGTGGTTCCTGAGATGTTAAACACGTCTCCAGTTAAAGATCTGATTATCTGCACGGGCTCTGTGTGTTTGGAACGCAGTCCTGATCTAGCCTGGTCCCAGGTCTGTTTGTGCTACCGTGGCAACTCCCTGTCATGCCATACATGACAAGGAGTGGCAAGGAGTGGCACAAACAGACCTGGGACCAGGCTATCCCTGATCCACCATGTGTTTTAACTTCTCCAGACTGTCCTCCACTGGGTCTGAAGTCACTGAGGGTTGATGACAGCCAGTTCAAGGCTTCATCCTACCTGCGGATGGGCCTTGGCCCTCATAGGGCAAGGCTCAATATACAGGTGGGTCTATACCATACTATAGCGTAGATATTACCATACTATAGCGTAGATATTACCATACTATAGCGTAGATATTACCATACTATAGCGTAGATATTACCATACTATAGCGTAGATATTACCATACTATAGCGTAGATATTACCATACTATAGCGTATATATTACCATACTATAGCGTAGATATTACCATACTATAGCGTAGATATTACTATACTATAGCGTAGATATTACCATACTATAGCGTAGATATTACCATACTATAGCGTAGATATTACCATACTATAGCGTAGATATTACCATACTATAGCGTAGATATTACCATACTATAGCGTAGATATTACCATACTATAGCGTAGATATTACCATACTATAGCGTAGATATTACCATACTATAGCGTAGATATTACCATACTATAGCGTAGATATTACCATACTATAGCGTAGATATTACCATACTATAGCGTAGATATTACCATACTATAGCGTATATATTACCATACTATAGCGAATTACCATCTATAGCGTAGATATTACTCATACTATAGCGTAGATATTACCATACTATAAACGTAGATATTACCATACTATAGCGTAGATATTACCATACTATAGCGTAGATATTACCATACTATAGCGTATATATTACCATACTATAGCGTAGATATTACCATACTATAGCGTAGATATTACCATACTATAGCGTAGATATTACCATACTATAGCGTAGATATTACCATACTATAGCGTATATATTACCATACTATAGCGTAGATATTACCATACTATAGCGTAGATATTACCATACTATAGCGTAGATATTACCATACTATAGCGTAGATATTACCATACTATAGCGTAGATATTACCATACTATAGCGTAGATATTACCATACTATAGCGTAGATATTACCATACTATAGCGTAGATATTACCATACTATAGCGTAGATATTACCATACTATAGCGTATATATTACCATACTATAGCGTAGATATTACCATACTATAGCGTAGATATTACCATACTATAGCGTAGATATTACCATACTATAGCGTAGATATTACCATACTATAGCGTAGATATTACCATACTATAGCGTAGATATTACCATACTATAGCGTAGATATTACCATACTATAGCGTAGATATTACCATACTATAGCGTAGATATTACCATACTATAGCGTAGATATTACCATACTATAGCGTAGATATTACCATACTATAGCGTAGATATTACCATACTATAGCGTAGATATTACCATACTATAGCGTATATATTACCATACTATAGCGTAGATATTACCATACTATAGCGTAGATATTACCATACTATAGCGTAGATATTACCATACTATAGCGTAGATATTACCATACTATAGCGTAGATATTACCATACTATAGCGTAGATATTACCATACTATAGCGTAGATATTACCATACTATAGCCACCAAGTACTTGTTGTTATGCCCCCCTGTGATCTGCTTCGTCAAATACAATGCTAACTTTACCGGTAGTTTTATTGCAGAATGTTTCCTGAATAACTCCTTTAGCTATATTGTGTGTGTGTGTGTGTGTGTGTGTGTGTGTGTGTGTGTGTGTGTGTGTGTGTGTGTGTGTGTGTGAGTGTGTGTGTGTCTGTGTGTGTGTGTGTGTGTGTGTGTGTGTGTGTGTGTGAGTCCAGTCAGGTATCGAGGACGGAGACCTGTACGACGGTGCGTGGTGTGCTAAGTATGAGGACCAGAACCAGTGGCTGCAGGTGGATGCTCTGCGCCCCACGCTGTTCACAGGAGTCATCCTGCAGGGACGTAACTCCATCTGGAGGTAGGGCAGGCCGCGTGCTGGGAGGGGGGACCGGCCGCGTGCTGGGAGGGGGGACCGGCCGCGTGCTGGGAGGGGGGACCGGCCGGGTGCTGGGAGGGGGACCGGCCGGGTGCTGGGAGGGGGGACCGGCCGCGTGCTGGGAGGGGGACCGGCCGGGTGCTGGGAGGGGGACCGGCCGCGTGCTGGGAGGGGGACCGGCCGGGTGCTGGGAGGGGGACCGGCCGCGTGCTGGGAGGGGACCGCCGGGTGCTGGGAGGGGGACCGGCCGGGTGCTGGGAGGGGGACCGCCGCGTGCTGGGAGGGGACCGGCCGGGTGCTGGGAGGGGGACCGGCCGGGTGCTGGGAGGGGACCGGCCGGGTGCTGGGAGGGGACCGGCCGGGTGCTGGGAGGGGGACCGGCCGCGTGCTGGGAGGGGGACCGGCCGCGTGCTGGGAGGGGGACCGGCCGCGTGCTGGGAGGGGACCGGCCGGGTGCTGGGAGGGGGACCGGCCGGGAGCTGGGAGGGGGACCGCCGGGTGCTGGGAGGGACCCGGCCGGGTGCTGGGAGGGGACCGGCCGGGTGCTGGGGGGGGACCGCCGCGTGCTGGGAGGGACCGGCCGCGTGCTGGGAGGGGACCGGCCGCGTGCTGGGAGGGGACCGGCCGGGTGCTGGGAGGGGGGACCGGCCGGGAGCTGGGAGGGGGGACCGGCCGCGTGCTGGGAGGGGGGACCGGCCGCGTGCTGGGAGGGGGACCGGCCGGGTGCTGGGAGGTAGGGCAGGCCGGGTGCTGGGAGGGGGGACCGGCCGCGTGCTGGGAGGGACCGGCCGGGTGCTGGGAGGGGGACCGGCCGCGTGCTGGGAGGGGGGACCGGCCGCGTGCTGGGAGGGGGACCGGCCGCGTGCTGGGAGGGACCGGCCGGGTGCTGGGAGGGGGACCGGCCGGGAGCTGGGAGGGACCGGCCGCGTGCTGGGAGGGGGACCGGCCGCGTGCTGGGAGGGGGACCGGCCGGGTGCTGGGGGGGCCGGCCGGGTGCTGGGAGGGGACCGGCCGCGTGCTGGGAGGGGGGCCCGGCCGGGTGCTGGGAGGGGGACCGGCCGCGTGCTGGGAGGGGGACCGGCCGGGTGCTGGGGGGGGGACCGGCCGCGTGCTGGGAGGGGGACCGGCCGGGTGCTGGGAGGGGACCGGCCGGGTGCTGGGAGGGGACCGGCGCGTGCTGGGGGGGGGACCGGCCGGGTGCTGGGGGGGGACCGGCCGCGTGCTGGGAGGGGACCGGCCGGGTGCTGGGAGGGGGGACCGGCCGGGTGCTGGGAGGGGGGACCGGCCGGGTGCTGGGAGGGGGGACCGGCCGCGTGCTGGGAGGGGGGACCGGCCGCGTGCTGGGAGGGGGGACCGGCCGCGTGCTGGGAGGGGGGACCGGGAGAAGAAGGGGGCGTAGCCTACACATAGACTCATAGTCGTGACAGGGATCGCTTCATCTACAGACGACCAGGTTAAAAAGGCCAGAATATTTATTAGGGTTGGGCGGTATCCAGAGATATACTGTATATATATTAATTTTCTTTACGGTATTGAAAATCATACAGTGAGTATGTCTAAATACCCCGGTATACAGTATATACGGTATTTATGTATTTTCCCCCATATTCTATTTTATCTAGCTTCATAATAATTCAAGTCTGTTAAGTTATTTATTGACAATGTGTAAACATTAATAAAACATCAACAGAACCTTTACCATACGTTTACTATACATTTATTACACAGTAATAAGAATTTACAAAGCATTAATGTGTTGTGTAATCCTTTTTAATGTCTCTGTAGCTGGGACTGGGTTGAAACCTACAAAGTGCAGCTGAGTAACGACTCAGAGACCTGGAAGACCTGCATGAACGGCTCAGAGGAGGCGGTGAGCCATTCAGGAGGGCGTGCTGATGTTGAAAATACTGTCAAGGAAGATGCTTAGTCAGCCCATTTGAGGAATATAAAATATTGTTCACTTTCCAAAAGTTGTTCTGTAGAAAAAAAAGAGGAGGCGGTGATGAATGGAATGAAATGGATTCTAGCGTGAAGTGTGTGTGTGTGTGTGTGTGTGTGTGTGTGTGTGTGTGTGTGTGTGTGTGTGTGTGTGTGTGTGTGTGTGGGTGTGTGGGTGTGTGTGGGTGTGTGTGTGTGTAGATCAGGGGGTATTCAAATCCATGCCTGGGGGGGTGGGGCCAGAGTACCACTGGTTTTCTCTCTGTTCACCCTCATGGTGTCCCAGGACTAAATCAGTCCCTGATTAAAAGGTAAAAATGAAAATCAGCCGTGGAACTGGTTTGGAGGTCCTGACTAGATCAATCAGCATGTGGTCCAGAAGCCCAATGCCAAAGTCAATCCATTTGAGGAATAGACACAGGAGTTCATTGACTAAACGATTGAAGGGTAGGACTTCCAAATCACTCTTACGCCTTTATTTAATGGCACCTCCCATGTTTAAAACAAGGAAAACAAGTTCAAAGGTCAAACGTGTGTTGTTTTCCGTAGATTAAAGGTGAAACTTGTGTTCTGTTCTGTAGGTGTTTGTTGGATCCCGAAATGAACCCGAGACACCCTATCTGGCCCTGTTCCCTCAGCCCGCGGTGGCTCGTTGGATCCGCATCAACCCCCAGACCTGGTACTGGAATGGGACCATCTGTCTCAGAGCAGAGGTACTGGGATGCCCCCTCCCAGGTGTGTTGTAATGGAACTATTTACAGGTGCATTCAGAGACATGGTCCTCTGTAGCTCAGCTGGTAGAGCGCGGCGCTTGTAACGCCCAGGGTAGTGGGTTCGATCCCCGGGGACCACCCATACGTAAAAAATTGTATGCACGCATGACTGTAAGTCGCTTTGGATAAAAGCGTCTGCTAAATGGCATATTGTTATGTATTTAGTTCAGCCTACTTTAGTGTCATGTAAATGCATCTAAATAAAGAAACCTCAATGTCCTGAATGCTCCGAATATAATGGCTATGGGGGAATGTATACAGTGTCTTCGGGAAGTATTCAGACCGCTTGACTTTTTCCACATTTTGTTATGTTACAGCCTTATTCTAAAATGGATTAAAACATGTTTTTTCTCAGCTACACACAATACCCCGTAATGACAAAGCGAAAACAGTTTTTTTGACATTTTTGCAAATCTATAAAAAATAACTAACAGAAATACCTTATTTACATAAGTATTCAGACCCTTTGCTATGAGACTCGAAATTGAGTTCAGGTGCATCCTGTTTCCATTGATCATCATTGAGATGTTTCTACAACTTGATTGGAGTCCACATGTGGTCAATTCAATTGATTGGACATGATTTGGAAAGGCACACACCTTTCTATATAAGGTCCCAAAGTTGACAGTGCATGTCAGAGCAAAAACCAAGCCATGAGGTAGAAGGAACTGTCCGTAGAGCTCCGAGACAGGATTGTGTTGAGGCACAGATCTGGGGAAGAATGCCAAAAAAATTCTGCAGCATTGAAGGTCCCCAAGAACACAGTGGCCTCCATCATGCTTAAATGGAAAAAGTTTGGAACCACCAAGACTTCCTAGAGCTGGCCGCCCGGCCAAACTGATCAATCGGGGGAGAAGGGCCTTGGTCAGGGAGGTGACCAAGAACCTGATGGTCACTCTGACAGAGCTCCAGAGTTCCTCTGTGGAGATGGGAGAACCTTCTAGAAGGACAACCATCTCTGCAGCACTCCACCAATCAGGCCTTTATGGTAGAGTGGCCAGACGGAAGCCACTCCTCAGTAAAAGGCACATGACAGCCCGCTTGGAGTTTGCCAAAAGGCACCTAAAGACTATCAGACCATGAGAAACAAGATTCTCTGGTCTGATGAAACCAAGATTGAACTCTTTGGCCTGAATGCCAAGCGTCACGTCTGGAGGAAACCTGGCACCATCCCTACAGTGAAGCATGGTGGTGGAAGCATCATGCTGTGGGGATGTTTTTCAGCGGCAGGGACTGGGAGACTAGTCAGGATCGAGGCAAAGATGAGACGGGCAAAGTACAGAGAGATCCTTGATGAAAACCTGCTCCAGACGCTCAGGACCTCAGACTGGGGTGAAGGTTCACCTTCCAACAGGACAACGACCCTAAGCACACAGCCAAGACAACGCAGGAGTGGCTTCGGGACAAGTCTGAATGTCCTTGAGTGGCCCAGCCAGAGCCCGGACTTGAACCCGATCTAACATCTCTGGAGAGACCTGAAAATAGCTGTGCAGCGACACTCCCCATCCAACCTGACAGAGCTTGAGAGGATCTGCAGAGAAGAAATGGGAGAAACTCCCCAAATACAGGTGTGCCAAGCTTGTAGCGTCATACCCAATAAGACTTGAGACTGTAATCGCTGCCAAAGGTGCTTCAACAAAGTAAAGGGTCTGAATACTTATGTAAATATGATATTTCAGTTTGTTATTTTTAATAAATGAGCAAAATTGTCTAAAAACCTGTTTTTGCTTAGTCATTATGGGGTATTGTGTGTAGATTGATGAGGGAGAAATTACAATTTAATCAATTTTAGAATAAGGCTGTAACCTAACAAAATGTGGAAAAAGTCAAGGGGTCTGAATACTTTCCGAAGGCACATTCAATGCAGTAACGTTAGAGCAAGAATAATACACTTTGTAGATGGGTACACTACAAAGCAGAATCAATGAGTTAGTCAGTTAACTTTGATAAACAACCAGAAATAACAATTGATTTTCCGGTTAATAAGAAAGCTAAACTTAGATATGCGTTTTTGGTTATTGAGTCGATTAGACCACGCCCATTTCAAGCTTATCTTTCCCCCCAAAAAATAACAAACAAAAACATTATTTCAGAATATTTAGTTAGCTGGCTAACTCATTAAACCTGCTTTGTAGTATACCCATCCAGGAAGTGGATTCTGATAGGCTTAGGCCCATGATAAAACAACTACTGCCATGGTATCAACAACCTATTTAAACCAGTCATATAGCGCTACAGGTTGACCTTGTAAAGTACAATGTTACAGGGTTGGGGTCAATTCCAGTTCAATTACAGTCAATTCAGAAAGTAAACCGAATCCGAAATCCAATTCCAAGTATTGAAGAGAATTGGAATTGAAATTGGAATTTCAGTGTACTTCCTGAATTGACTGGAATTGAAATGGAGTTGATCCCAACCCTGGCATGTTATCTTGATCCTGGTCAGGGACACACAGAGATCTTATAAACCCCGCCTGCATTCTCTTAGATCCAGACAACGTTTGGCAACACCTCTCTGAGAAACGGTCTGGTTCTAAAGATGACCTGGACTTCAGACACCACAACTACAAGGAGATGAGGAAGGTGAGTTCACACACACACACACACACACACACACACACACACACACACACACACACACACACACACCTGTCCTACCTGTAACTGTCCTCTGTATGTATCCAATATCTCTTTATTTAAAATACTTATTTTGTGCTTATCCAATAAAAACACATCCTTTTACTACCCAATAAGCCCCACCGCTGATGTGTGTCTGTTGCCTTCTCTGCCGCTGATGTGTGTCTGTTGCCTTCTCTGCCGCTGATGTGTGTCTGTTGCCTTCTCTGCAGCTGATGAAGGCTGTGCATGAGGAATGCCCTCGTGTCACTCGTATCTACACCATTGGAAAGAGCTACACCGGACTGAAGCTCTACGTCATGGAGATCTCTGACAACCCTGGAAAACATGAACTGGGTAAGACAGAACTGTGTCCTCAATAGCATTCTATTTCCTATATATTTCATAAACAGCTCTGGGAACAGGGGTTCATAAACAGCTCTGGGAACAGGGGTTTCATAAACAGCTCTGGGAACAGGGGTTTCATAAACAGCTCTGGGAACAGGGGTTCATAAACAGCTCTGGGAACAGGGTTTCATAAACAGCTCTGGGAACAGGGGTTCATAAACAGCTCTGGGAACAGGGTTTCATAAACAGCTCTGGGAACAGGGTTTCATAAACAGCTCTGGGAACAGGGTTTCATAAACAGCTCTGGGAACAGGGTTTCATAAACAGCTCTGGGAACAGGGTTTCATAAACAGCTCTGGGAACAGGGTTTCATAAACAGCTCTGGGAACAGGGTTTCATAAACAGCTCTGGGAACAGGGTTTCATAAACAGCTCTGGGAACAGGGTTTCATAAACAGCTCTGGGAACAGGGTTTCATAAACAGCTCTGGGAACAGGGTTTCATAAACAGCTCTGGGAACAGGGTTTCATAAACAGCTCTGGGAACAGGGTTTCATAAACAGCTCTGGGAACAGGGTTTCATAAACAGCTCTGGGAACAGGGTTTCATAATCACATTTAGGGAAGGGCAGATGTGAACCCCTATGGCTGTGTGTGTGTGTGTGTGTGTGTGTGTGTGTGTGTGTGTGTGTGTGTGTGTGTGTGTGTGTGTGTGTGTGTGTGTGTGTGTGTGCGTGTGTGTGCGTGTGTGCGTGTGCGTGCGTGCGTGTGCGTGCGTGTCTCGGAGACCTGACAAAGCTGTAAATCCCCAGACAGTCTGCCAAGTATTTATGCAGGGTCGGTTCTGTGGGATATTGGAGCTGTTTTCAGAGGGAAAACACACACACACACAGCGGTTTTCAGAGAGAAGAGGCCTCTCTTATATCAACAAACTGATAACGATCCCTCCTTAGTCAGTTCTAGTTTAATTTACAGTATGAAAATTGCGGTCTCTTGAAAGACGAGTTATATAAACAGATTGTTTTAGAAAAGGAAAAGCTCCGATGCAATCATTTATTCACCAACGTTACAATTGGTAGAGCACGGCGCTTGTAACGCCAGGGTAGTGGGTTCGATCCCCGGGACCACCCATACGTAAAAATGTATGTACACATGACTGTAAGTCGCTTTGGATAAAAGCGTCTGCTAAATGGCATATTATATTATATATTATATTATTATACAGCAAGCTGTCTTCATCAGGGTTTCATATAAACAGACTGGGAAGTATACAGTATACACTATTAGAAAACAAAGGTGCTACGTAGAACCATATAGAGTTGTTCAGTTAGTCCCCATAGGGGAACCCTTTTTGGTGCTTGGTAAAACCCTTTTGCAGAGGGTTCTTCCAAGAACCCTCTAAAATGGTTCTACCAATAACCGTTTTATCATCTAAAAGGTTCTTCCAAGAACCCTCTAAAATGGTTCTACCAATAACCGTTTTATCATCTAAAAGGTTCTTCCAAGAACCCTCTAAAATGGTTCTACCAATAACCGTTTTATCATCTAAAGGTTCTTCCAAGAACCCTCTAAAATGGTTCTACCAATAACCGTTTTATCATCTAAAGGTTATTCGTAGAACCCTGTATGAAGGGTTCCACCAGCCTTATTAGGCTTTATGCCAACACTATATCATAAGGCCTGTTACACCTTTAACACAGCAGTGTCAGGAAACTCATGACACATCAGGTCAGCAGGTCACATTATGCTGGCTTGCAAAGTGATGTGTAATTCCTATTGGAATCCAGGCATAGTGAGGATATCAAACAATTTGCATTCAGAATAACTACCAGGGAAGATACATAAACCATTTAAACTGGAACAACCATCTCAGTAACGGGTGCAATAAGTCCAACTACTAAAAGATTTGATTAGTTTAGAAAAATGCAAGTTATTTATCTTTGTGTAGCATAAGTTTGTACACTGATATTGAAACAAACACTTCAAAAAAATCGGGAGAGAGAGAGAGAGAGAGAGAGAGAGAGAGAGAGAGAGAGAGAGAGAGAGAGGCAGAGAGAGAGAGAGAGAGAGAGAGAGAGAGAGATGGAGGGGGGAGAGAGAGAGATGTTTCACTTCAGCTACAGTGAGGGAAAAAAGTATTTGATCCCCTGCTGATTTTGTACGTTTGCCCACTGACAAAGAAATGATCAGTCTATAATTTTAATGGTAGGTTTATTTGAACGGTGAGAGACAGAATAACAACAAAAAAATCAAGAAAAACACATGTCAAAAATGTTATAAATTGATTTGCATTTTAATGAGGGAAATAAGTATTTGACCCCCTCTCAATCAGAAAGATTTCTGGCTCCCAGGTGTCTTTTATACAGGTAAGGAGCTGAGATTAGGAGCCCACTCTTAAAGGGAGTGCTCCTAATCTCAGTTTGTTACCTGTATAAAAGACACCTGTCCACAGAAGCAATCAATCAATCAGATTCCAAACTCTCCACCATGGCCAAGACCAAAGAGCTCTCCAAGGATGTCAGGGACAAGATTGTAGACCTACACAAGGCTGGAATGGGCTACAAGACCATTGCCCTGTGGAGAGAGCTGAAGGTTCGAGTTGCCAAACGTCAGCCTCGAAACCTTAATGGCTTGGAGAAGATCTGCAAAGAGGAGTGGAACAAAATCCCTCCTGAGATGTGTGCAAACCTGGTGGCCAACTACAAGAAACGTCTGACCTCTGTGATTGCCAACAAGGGTTTTGCCACCAAGTACTATGTCATGTTTTGCAGAGGGGTGAAATACTTATTTCCCTCATTAAAATTCAAATCAACTTATAACATTTTTGACATGCGTTTTTCTGGATTTTTTTGTTGTTATTCTGTCTCTCACTGTTCAAATAAACCTACCATTAAAATTATAGACTGATCATGTCTTTGTCAGTGGGCAAACGTACAAAATCAGCAGGGGATCAAATACTTTTTTCCCCTCACTGTAGATAGTTTAGCCTACTCAAACACCTGGCTCCAATAGAGAGGGATGCTATGTTAGCTAGCTGGCTATGACTATCCAACACAACACTGGAACTCTTCCAAGTCAAGGTAAGCTTTTGGTTTTACTAGTTTATTGCCGTTGTAACTGCTAAACTGCTTGCTGCTGACTGTACATGATTGTGGTGGGTTTCTAGTAACTATGTTGACTACGACGTTAATATGGTGACAACGATGTAGGCTGTGTGTAGCGGTTAGCGGTTATGATATGAAGGTTTGGCTTGGATGTTTTTTTTGCCTGGTCACTGACAGCTGATGTGTTGTGCACTGAAGTCCACAAGCGAAGGGAAAAGATTAGAGGAGGAGAGCATGTAAATGCAAGAAGAAATTACACAACGATCAAAGTAGATGATGCTGTTTGAATGTGGCTGATCTTAAAGTGAACTGTGTTTACGCGTGATCAGGGGTGTGTTCATTCCTCCAATTCTGTCGAAAAACGTTTCTGAAATGGAAGCAAATGGAACGAAACGGGGATAAACATACCTGAATTTGTCCAATAGAAACTTTAGTTTGCAACTGTTGGACTAATGATTACACCCTAGATCAGCTAGATGCAGGCCAGAGTGTGCAAGGCATTATTGATTACTCAAATTTCTCTCGACCTGTGTGCACCTACGTTGTAAACTTTCATTCCTAGGCTAGGTTGTAGCAACCTCATGATGGGTATAGGGAAAATGTGAGTATCATGTAGTAGCCTAAACCTATCGATGTTACATTGAACTGGTTGAATGGAATATGAATGACAGTCATCCAATATGCTGTAATAGAAATAAGGCTCATAAAAACAATAATCGTCCTCGTTTATCTTGAACGTCACCGACCACCACTGCTTTATACAGAGTCAAAATTACAGTCACACTCACCTCTGGTTATTAACACCAACACTAGAGTTATTTTACACCACTGAGTGTTAGTTTACCTCTTTACAGCGTTAATTTAACTCCTGAATCAACTCTAGAAATGTTACACTTAAAAATCAACATTAGGTACCATTGGCCAATTGGCTGTGTGCAAATCTTCCCAAATAATTGACATGTAGGTACAGTTTAAAACAGTCTCACACTTCTCAAAAATCTTGAGTGTTAAAGCTTAAACAATAATGCTCAAGGCACTATTTAAAATAAAAAATAAAAATACAATGAAAAGTTTAGGGTTCTATGTAGAACCTTCATGCCTTCCAAAGAATCCTTCATGCCTTCCAAAGAATCCTTCATGCCTTCCAAAGAATCCTTCATGCCTTCCAAAGAATCCTTCATGCCTTCCAAAGAATCCTTCATGCCTTCCAAAGAATCCTTCATGCCTTCCAAAGAATCCTTCATGCCTTCCAAAGAATCCTTCATGCCTTCCAAAGAATCCTTCATGCCTTCCAAAGAATCCTTCTTGCCTTCCAAAGAATCCTTCATGCCTTCCAAAGAATCCTTCATGCCTTTCAAAGAATCCTTCTTGCCTTCCAAAGAATCATCTTCTTCCAGAAAAACTATTCTTAGGATAAAAAAGGTTCTAGGTAGAACCGTTTGCTCTACAAAGAACCCTCATCTTCCAAAAAAGGGTTCTTCCGATGAAAGTAGTTATTGGTAGAACCCTATCCCTCTGCAAATAACCATTTTGGAACCCTTTTTTCTAAGAGCTCATATTGGTTTCGGTGTTTTTCAAGGGTCATTTGATTCTCTACACTGGAGCCTGTTGTTTTGAATCATGGCAGAAGAGAAGAGAGTTCCTGGTGTGTTTTTCATTAGAAACAGAGAGGACAGAGATTGACAGGGCGCTAACAAGAAGTACTTTATGATAGAAGGTTACTAGAACACAGTTTATAATGAGAGCTGCTGATGCAGTAGAAGGAGTGCTAATCTAGGATCGGGTCCCCTCCTGTCAATGTAATCTTACTCATTGTTCTAAAAGGCAAATCTGATACTTAAATTCACCACTTCTACTCTGAGACGCTTGATACATACGGCCCCCTGGTCTAGTTTCTTTAGGACTCCCTTCCCCCATCTGTACAGGATGTGTGTTGTTAGGCCACGGTGATCCATTTGTACACTTTGGCAGCCATAGTTGTTGCTGATCACTAGAAACACACAGTGATTTCAGACGTTTCAAATGGTCCCCAGAAAAAGAAGAAAAAAATATATATTTCCCAGCAGTTCACAGTACTCCAGCAAGCCGTGAGAATACTTAATGGTAATAGCGAGTCGTTCTTAATTATTTAGTTTTAAGCCTTCCCAAACTATAGCTCTTATCTTAACCACTCAGAATTAATACAGAAACTTAACTCTTTGAGTTGTTTCTGTTTTAACCCTGTAACCACGTGGAATTAACCCTGTAACCACGTGGAATTAACCCTGTAACCACGTGGAATTAACCCTGTAACCACGTGGAATTAACCCTGTAACCACGCAGAATGAATGCGTCAAAAAAATAGACGTTCATCCATAATACGTCGAATTTCGAAGGGGAAACTATAAGATCTTGTTGAGCTGTAGTCACTGTACTGCACATCACTGCCCAACTCAATAATAAAAGCTTGGAAGCTTTATCAAGTAGAAAGAATGCGTTCCTGATGTTGGCATCCTGACGACAAAACCCTGCCTGGAGCAGAAGACCAACTTCCGTTGTTCACCGTAACATTGGACAATAAAGTTGTATTGTATTGCATTGTAGAAACATCCCCTGTTCCCCTGCAGGTGAGCCAGAGTTCCGCTACGTGGCAGGTATGCATGGGAATGAGGTGGTGGGCAGAGAGCTGGTGCTGAACCTCATGCAGTACATCTGTCGGGAGTTTAGACGGGGAAACAAACGCATCGTCCGTCTGGTGACCACCACACGCATCCACCTGCTTCCATCTATGAACCCTGATGGATATGAAACAGCCTTCGAAAAGGTAGGAGGAGGAGGAGGAGGAGGAGAAGGAGGAGGAGGGGCGGGGCAGGGGATAAGGGGAAGTATTGATTGATTGGTTGATTTAATTATTGACTGGCTGGCTGATTGACTGGCTGATTGATTGACTGACTGACTGACTGGCTGTGTGGTAATGGGAGATACAGTGGCTTGCGAAAGGATTCACCCCCCTTGGCATTTTACCCTATTTTGTTGCCTTACAACCTGGAATTCTAATGGAGTTTTGGGGGGTTTCTATCATTTGATTTACACAACATGCCTACCACTTTGAAGATGCAAAATATTTTTTGTGTTGAAACAAACAAGAAATAACCCCCCCCAAAAGTCAATACTTTGTAGAGCCACCTTTGGCAGCAATTACAGCTGCAAGTCTCTTGGGGTATGTCTCTATAAGCTTGGCACATCTAGCTACTGAGATTTTTGCCCATTCTTCAAGGCAAAACTGCTCCAGCTCCTTCAAGTTGGATGGGTTCCGCTGGTGTACAGCAATCTTTAAGTCATACCACAGATTCTCAATTGGATTGAGGTCTGGGCTTTGACTAGGCCGTTCCAAGACATTTAAATGTTTCCCCTTAAACCACTCGAGGGTTGCTTTAGCAGTATGCTTAGGGTCATTGTCCTGCTCGAAGGTGAACCTCCGTCCCAGTCTCAAATCCATGGAAGACTGAAACAGGTTTCCCTCAAGAATTTCCCTGTATTTAGCGCCATCCTTCATTCCTTCAATTCTGACCAGATGGCCAAAAAGCTCAATTTGAGTCTCATCTGACCAGAGTACCTTCTTCCATATGTTTGGGGAGTCTCCCACATGCCTTTTGGTGAACACCAAACGTGTTTGCTTATTTATTTTTAAGCAATGGCTTTTTTCTGGCCACTCTTCCGTAAAGCCCAGCTCTGTGGAGTGTACGGCTTAAAGTGGTCCTATGGACAGATACTCAATCTCCGCTGTGGAGCTTTGCAGCTCCTTCAGGGTTATCTTTGGTCTCTTTGTTGCCTCTCTGATTAATGCCCTCCTTGCCTGGTCCGTGAGTTTTAGTGGGCGGACTTCTCGTGGCAGGTTTGTTGTGGGGCCATATTCTTAAAAATTTTTTAATAATGGATTTAATGGTGCTCCGTGGGATGTTCAAAGTTTCTGATATTTTTTTATAACCCAACCCTGATCTGTACTTCTCCACAACTTTGTCCCTGACCTGTTTGGAGAGCTCCTTGGTCTTCATGGTGCCGCTTGCTTGGTGGTGCCGCTTGCTTGGTGGTGCCCCTTGCTTAGTGGTGTTGCAGACTCTGGGGCCTTTCAGAACAGGTGTATATATATTGAGATCATGTGACACTTAGATTGCACACAGGTGGACTTTATTTAACTAATTATGTGACTTCTGAAGGTAATTGGTTGCACCAGATCTTATTTAGGGGCTTCATAGCAAAGGGGGTGAATACATATGCACGCACCACTTTTCCATTATTTATCTTTTTTTGTTTCACTTCACCAATTTGGACTATTTTGTGTATGTCCATTACATGAAATCCAAATAAAAATCCATTTAAATTACAGGTTGTAATGCAACAAAATAGGAAAATCGCCAAGGGAAATCAATACTTTTGCAAGGCACTGTATCTAAAAACTGCATTTCCTAACTGGTTGAAATCCACCTCGAAGGACCATGAAAAGAGCACCACCTTGTAGTCAGTGAACTCTAGAGAGAGGGCTCAGAACCTCCTCACGATAACTTCATACTAGAAGAAGGACGGGATGTAGGACATAGGATCGAACGATTGATTGTGTGATATTGAAAATAGCCTAAAACTGCATCTCAACTCAAACTCCTCTCCAGGGGTCGGAGCTGGCAGGTTGGGCTCTGGGACGCTATAGCTACGAGTGGGTCGATATGAACCACAACTTCCCCGACCTGAACAATATCATGTGGGACGCCAAGGAGAATGACACGGAGACGGTTAAAACCGCCAACCACTACATCCCTATACCAGAGTACTACACTAAAGAGGATGCCTTCGTAAGTACTGTACACTACACATCAACACCACCACAGCATATTTATTTTTCCTTTATTTTATTTTTTTACATTTGTTTAGTTTTTCACTCTCAAAATTACAATTGTTCATAGAGAAACAATGAAATTGGATGTTCTGAGTACATGTCAATTATAAAATCACACCTGAAAGAAGTTCTGGAAGAAAACTAACAGATACAGTGGGGAGAACAAGTATTTGATACACTGACGATTTTGCAGGTTTTCCTACTTACAAAGCATGTAGAGGTCTGTAATTTTTATCATAGGTACACTTCAACTGTGAGAGACAAAAATCCAGAAAATCACATTGTATGATTTTTAAGTAATTAATTTGCATTTTATTGCATGACATAAGTATTTGATACATCAGAAAAGCAGAACTTAATATTTGGTACAGAAACCTTTGTTTGCAATTACAGAGATCATACGTTTCCTGTAGGTCTTGACCAGGTTTGCACACACTGCAGCAGGAATTTTGGCCCACTCCTCCATACAGACCTTCTCCAGATCCTTCAGGTTTTGGGGCTGTCGCTGGGCAATACGGACTTTCAGCTCCCTCCAAAGATGTTCTATTGGGTTCAGGTCTGGAGACTGGCTAGGCCACTCCAGGACCTTGAGATGCTTCTTACGGAGCCACTCCTTAGTTGCCCTGGCTGTGTGTTCTGGTCGTTGTCATGCTGGAAGACCCAGCCTCGACCCATCTTCAATGCTCTTACTGAGGGAAGGAGGTTGTTGGCCAAGATCTCGCGATACATGGCCCCATCCATCCTCCCCTCAATACGGTGCAGTCGTCCTGTCCCCTTTGCAGAAAAGCATCCCCAAAGAATGATGTTTCCACCTCCATGCTTCACGGTTGGGATAGTGTTCTTGGGGTTGTGCTCATCCTTCTACTTCCTCCAAACACGGCCAGTGGAGTTTTGACCAAAAAGCTCTATTTATGTCTCATCAGACCACATGACCTTCTCCCATTCCTCCTCTGGATCATCGAGATGGTCATTGGCAAACTTCAGACGGGCCTGGACATGCGCTGACTTGAGCAGGGGGACCTTGCGTGCGCTGCAGGATTTTAATCCATGACGGCGTAGTGTGTTACTAATGGTTTTCTTTGAGACTGTGGTCCCAGCTCTCTTCAGGTCATTGACCAGGTGCTGCCGTGTAGTTCTGGGCTGATCCCTCACCTTCCTCATGATCATTGATGCCCCACGAGGTGAGATCTTGCATGGAGCCCCAGACCGAGGGTGATTGACCGTCATCTTGAACTTCTTCCATTTTCTAATAATTGCGCCAACAGTTGTTGCCTTCTCACCAAGATGCTTGCCTATTGTCCTGTAGCCCATCCCAGCCTTGTACAGGTCTAATTTTATCCCTGATGTCCTTACACAGCTCTCTGGTCTTGGCCATTGAGTGTGTGGACAGGTGTCTTTTATACAGGTAACGAGTTCAAACAGGTGCAGTTAATACAGGCAATGAGTGGAGAACAGGAGGGCTTCTTAAAGAAAAACTAACAGGTCTGTGAGAGCCGGAATTCTTACTGGTTGGTAGGTGATCAAATACTTATGTCATGCAATAAAATGCAAATGAATTACTTAAAAATCATACAATGTGATTTTCTGGATTTTTGTTTTAGATTCCATCTATCACAGTTGAAGTGTACCTATGATAAAAATGACAGACCTCTACATGCTTTGTAAGTAGGAAAACCTGCAAAATCGGCAGTGTATCAAATACTTGTTCTCCCCACTGTACATTTTTTTGGTGTAATTCCCATTTAATTGTTTCTAGAGAGAAATGTTCCATCTAGTGATGGTTCTGTTCTGCTGCTGTCCATTTCATGGCAAAGTGGAAAATAACTAATAATAGATACAAATGATATACTTCCTCATGATATACTTCCTCATGATATACTTCCTCATGATATACTTCCTCATGATAGACTTCCTCATGATATACTTCCTCATGATAGACTTCCTCATGATAGACTTCCTCATGATATACTTCCTCATGATAGACTTCCTCATGATAGACTTCCTCATGATATATTTCCTCATGATATACTTCCTCATGATATACTTCCTCATGGTATACTTCCTCATGATATACTTCCTCATGATATACTTCCTCATGATATACTTACTCATGATATACTTACTCATGATATACTTACTCATGATATACTTACTCATGATAGACTTCCTCATGATAGACTTCCTCATGATATACTTCCTCATGATATACTTCCTCATGATATACTTCCTCATGATATACTTCCTCATAATATACTTCCTCATGATAGACTTCCTCATGATAGACTTCCTCATGATATACTTCCTCATGATATACTTCCTCATGATAGACTTCCTCATGATAGACTTCCTCATGATAGACTTCCTCATGATATACTTCCTCATGATATACTTCCTCATGATATACTTCCTCATGATATACTTCCTCATGATAGACTTCCTCATGATAGACTTCCTCATGATATACTTACTCATGATATACTTACTCATGATAGACTTCTGCCAGGTAAGCCTAGTTTGCAGTTAAAATTTAACTGAAGGTTTTGGGGTAAGTATTTCTGTCAACTCACAAGACGGTTATCACATCAACTGGTTACACAAATGACTGCGCCACACAGACAGACAGGGGCAATATTGCTGGAAATTAATTGGCAGATATTGTGTTAGGTTTGGCTTTTTAAGCCAATAGTGGCTAACCAGGGGTGGGATAATGTTGATGTTGCGTTGATTAGATAGTAGCTGGGAGCTTGCAGTGTTTGATACTTGTGACATTTGTTTATGACAGTTTGCGGTGGAACTCTGAAAATTGCATGTACTTTCAGAATTGTTTGGCGAGCTACTCAATAGGTGGGCTGTAAGCTACTGGTAGATTGCGATCGACCTGTTGGAGACCTCTGATGTAGGCTATACCTACTGAAGGGAACTAACACCTACTGAAGGGAACTAATACCAACTGAAGGGAACTAACACCAACTGACGGTTGATACTGATAGTGGCTTATATTAACATGATAGAAACAGAGAAAGTCGGGGTATCCTATAATTAAGACATTAAAGGCTGCTCATCCCTGCAAGTTAAATTCTGCATAATGGCACAGCACTTTACTTCTTCAGTTTGTCTCCAGCGATTATAAGGTCAAATATATCTAAAACAATTGTACTTTATATTTACAATTCCCTTATCCAAACGGATTACTCATTTACCTAGCTCTTATCAATAGCTCTTATCAAGTTGTAAATTACAGTGCATGGAGAATGGTGTTATTTCATGCTGTTAGTAACATGCTGTTCTTTCGGTCCCTTTCCCAGGTGACCCCAGAGACACGTGCGGTCATCAACTGGATGCAGGATATCCCCTTCGTCCTGAGTGCCAACCTCCACGGGGGAGAACTGGTGGTCACCTACCCCTTCGACTGCACCCGGGATTGGGCGCCTCAGGAAAATACCCCTACGGCTGACGATAGTTTCTTCCGCTGGCTGGCCACGGTCTACGCCTCCACCAACCTGGTCATGGCCAACCCTGATAGGAGGATCTGCCACTCTGAAGACTTCCAACAGCACAACAACATCATTAACGGAGGAGCCTGGCACACCGTCCCTGGGAGTCAGTAGTTCTCCTCCTGTATACAGTGGGGACAACAAGTATTTGATACACTGCCGATTTTGCAGGTTTTCCTACTTACAAAGCATGTAGAGGTCTGTAATTTTTAATCATAGGTACACTTCAACTGTGAGAGACGGAAACTAAAACAAAAATCCAGAAAATCACATTGTATGATTTTTAAGTAATTAATTTGCATTTTATTGCATGACATAAGTATTTGATACATCAGAAAAGCAGAACTTAATATTTGGTACAGAAACCTTTGTTTGCAATTACAGAGATCATACGTTTCCTGTAGGTCTTGACCAGGTTTTCACACACTGCAGCAGGGATTTTGGCCCACTCCTGCATACAGACCTTCTCCAGATCCTTCAGGTTTCGGGGCTGTCGCTGGGCAATACGGACTTTCAGCTCCCTCCAAAGATTTTCTATTGGGTTCAGGTCTGGAGACTGGCTAGGCCACTCCAGGACCTGGCGGTGTGTTTCGGGTCGTTGTCATGCTGGAAGACCCATTCCGTCTCTCACAGTTGAAGTGTACCTATGATAAAAATTACAGACCTCTACATGCTTTGTAAGTAGGAAAACCTGCAAAATCGGCAGTGTATCAAATACTTGTTCTCCCCACTGTATAATAATCTAACCCTGGTAGTCAGTAGTTCTCCTATATAATAATCTAACCCTAACCCTGGGAGTCAGTAGTTCTCCTCCTATATATAATAATCTAACCCTGGTAGTCAGTAGTTCTCCTATATAATAATCTAACCCTGGTAGTCAGTAGTTCTCCTATATAATAATCTAACCCTGGGAGTCAGTAGTTCTCCTCCTATATATAATAATCTAACCCTGGTAGTCAGTAGTTCTCCTATATAATAATCTAACCCTAACCCTGGGAGTCAGTAGTTTTCCTCCTATATATAATAATCTAACCCTGGTAGTCAGTAGTTCTCCTATATAATAATATATCCCTAACCCTGGTAGTCAGTAGTTCTCCTATATAATAATCTAACCCTGGTAGTCAGTAGTTCTCCTATATAATAATCTAACCCTGGTAGTCAGTAGTTCTCCTATATAATAATCTAACCCTGGAAGTCAGTAGTTCTCCTATATAATAATCTAACCCTAACCCTGGTAGTCAGTCGTTCTCCTATATAATAATCTAACCCTAACCCTGGTAGTCAGTAGTTCTCCTATATAATAATCTAACCCTAACCCTGGTAGTCAGTAGTTCTCCTATATAATAATCTAACCCTAACCCTGGTAGTCAGTAGTTCTCCTATATAATAATCTAACCCTGGTAGTCAGTAGTTCTCCTATATAATAATCTAACCCTGGTAGTCAGTAGTTCTCCTATATAATAATCTAACCCTGGAAGTCAGTAGTTCTCCTATATAATAATCTAACCCTAACCCTGGGAGTCAGTAGTTCTCCTCCTATATATAATAATCTAACCCTGGTAGTCAGTAGTTCTCCTATATAATAATCTAATCCTAACCCTGGGAGTCAGTAGTTCTCCTCCTATATATAATAATCTAACCCTGGTAGTCAGTAGTTCTCCTATATAATAATCTAACCCTAACCCTGGGAGTCAGTAGTTCTCCTATATAATAATCTAACCCTGGTAGTCAGTAGTTCTCCTCCTATATATAATAATCTAACCCTGGTAGTCAGTAGTTCTCCTATATAATAATCTAATCCTAACCCTGGGAGTCAGTAGTTCTCCTCCTATATATAATAATCTAACCCTGGTAGTCAGTAGTTCTCCTATATAATAATCTAACCCTAACCCTGGGAGTCAGTAGTTCTCCTATATAATAATCTAACCCTAACCCTGGTAGTCAGTAGTTCTCCTATATAATAATCTAACCCTAACCCTGGTAGTCAGTAGTTCTCCTATATAATAATCTAACCCTAACCCTGGTAGTCAGTAGTTCTCCTATATAATAATCTAACCCTGGTAGTCAGTAGTTCTCCTATATAATAATCTAACCCTGGTAGTCAGTAGTTCTCCTATTAAATAATCTAACCCTGGTAGTCAGTAGTTCTCCTATATAATAATCTAACCCTGGTAGTCAGTAGTTCTCCTATATAATAATCTAACCCTGGTAGTCAGTAGTTCTCCTATATAATAATCTAACCCTGGTAGTCAGTAGTTCTCCTATATAATAATCTAACCCTGGTAGTCAGTAGTTCTCCTATATAATAATCTAAACATGGACGTTTTGGCCTCAAGGCTCTAATCAAAGACTATTTGTTTTTTTATGTTTTATTACCATATTCTTGTCCCCCAGGTATGAATGACGTCAGCTACATCCACACCAACTGTTCTCTGTCCTCCAGGTATGAATGACTTCAGCTACATGCACACCAACTGCTTCGAGGTGACGGTGGAGCTGTCGTGTGATAAGTTTCCTCACGCCAGCGAGCTTTCTACAGAGTGGGAGAACAACAAGGAGTCTCTGCTGGTCTACATGGAGCAGGTCTGCTGTACTTTACATGGATTATTTACCAACGTCCTACTCTATTGGAGTAGGATATTCAAACTACTGAAACAATTGGAAAGACTTGACTTGTTGAACACTGTCCTACTGCATTTCCCAGCTCTCTCGTACCAGCTCTCCAATTTGTAGATCTTTCCCTGATTATCTCTGTTTCTGATGTTCTGTCCGTCCTTCTCCCAGGTTCACCGAGGCATCAAGGGAGTGGTGAGAGACAAGATGACAAGGAAAGGCATTGCAGACGCCATTGTCAAAGTGGAAGACCTGGACCATGACATACGATCAGGTAGACATGGGATTCTACAACGATTTACATGATGCACTGCACTTTCATAGAAAAAAAAACAGCAATTTTTCTGTTTACCTCACACTGCTTGTATGTCAAATTCCTACCAGTAGTTTTGACAGTATTGAAAAACCATCCAGTGGGCCTTTTCCAAATACCCCGGTATACGGTGTACCGCCCAAGCCAAGTCCGTCCCCTTCTATTGTCCCGCCCAAGCCGAGTCCGTCTCCCTTGTATTGTACCGCCCAAGCCGAGTCCGTCTCCCTTGTATGGTACCGCCCAAGCCGAGTCCGTCTCCCTTGTATTGTACCGCCCAAGCCGAGTCCGTCTCCCTTGTATTGTACC
Organism: Coregonus clupeaformis; assembly: GCF_020615455.1. Taxonomy (NCBI): domain Eukaryota; kingdom Metazoa; phylum Chordata; class Actinopteri; order Salmoniformes; family Salmonidae; genus Coregonus; species Coregonus clupeaformis. Next base: position 6,350,066 of record NC_059220.1, read on the forward strand.
GCCCAAGCCGAGTCCGTCTCCCTTGTATTGTACCGCCCAAGCCGAGTCCGTCTCCCTTGTATTGTACCGCCCAAGCCGAGTCCGTCTCCCTTGTATTGTACCGCCCAAGCCGAGTCCGTCTCCCTTGTATGGTACCGCCCAAGCCGAGTCCGTCTCCCTTGTATTGTACCGCCCAAGCCGAGTCCGTCTCCCTTGTATTGTACCGCCCAAGCCGAGTCCGTCTCCCTTGTATTGTACCGCCCAAGCCGAGTCCGTCTCCCTTGTATTGTACCGCCCAAGCCGAGTCCGTCTCCCTTGTATTGTACCGCCCAAGCCGAGTCCGTCTCCCTTGTATTGTACCGCCCAAGCCGAGTCCGTCTCCCTTGTATGGTACCGCCCAAGCCGAGTCCGTCTCCCTTGTATTGTACCGCCCAAGCCGAGTCCGTCTCCCTTGTATTGTACCGCCCAAGCCGAGTCCGTCTCCCTTGTATTGTACCGCCCAAGCCGAGTCCGTCTCCCTTGTATTGTACCGCCCAAGCCGAGTCCGTCTCCCTTGTATTGTACCGCCCAAGCCGAGTCCGTCTCCCTTGTATGGTACCGCCCAAGCCGAGTCCGTCTCCCTTGTATGGTACCGCCCAAGCCGAGTCCGTCTCCCTTGTATGGTACCGCCCAAGCCGAGTCCGTCTCCCTTGTATTGTACCGCCCAAGCCGAGTCAGTCTCCCTTGTATTGTACCGCCCAAGCCGAGTCCGTCTCCCTTGTATTGTACCGCCCAAGCCGAGTCCGTCTCCCTTGTATTGTACCGCCCAAGCCGAGTCCGTCTCCCCTTGTATTGTACCGCCCAAGCCGAGTCCGTCTCCCTTGTATTGTACCGCCCAAGCGAGTCCGTCTCCCTTGTATTGTACCGCCCAAGCCGAGTCCGTCTCCCTTGTATTGTACCGCCCAAGCGAGTCCGTCTCCCTTGTATTGTACCGCCCAAGCGAGTCCGTCTCCCTTGTATTGTACCGCCCAAGCGAGTCCGTCTTCCTTGTATGGTACCGCCCAAGCGAGTCCGTCTCCCTTGTATTGTACCGCCCAAGCCGAGTCCGTCTCCCTTGTATTGTACCGCCCAAGCCGAGTCCGTCTCCCTTGTATTGTACCGCCCAAGCCGAGTCCGTCTCCCTTGTATGGTACCGCCCAAGCCGAGTCCGTCTCCCTTGTATTGTCCCGCCCAAGCCGAGTCCGTCTCCCTTGTATGGTACCGCCCAAGCCGAGTCTGTCTCCCTTGTATTGTACCGCCCAAGCCGAGTCAGTCTCCCTTGTATTGTACCGCCCAAGCCGAGTCTGTCTCCCTTGTATTGTACCTTAGTTTCAAGCTTCCACCATTTTATTCTACTGTAAACATTTTAGTCTCTCTGTCATTGTGTGTATCAGCTAGGTCCCACAATTGTGGTATTATTGACAAAATATTACCTTACATTTTCTGAATGAATGATCATGAGACTCTCCTGTGTCTCGTCAGCGGCTGATGGGGACTACTGGCGTCTGTTGAACCCAGGGGAATACAAGGTGACGGTGTGGGCGGAGGGATACTTTCCCTCCATGAGGCGGTGCAGCGTCGGGAACGAAGCGCGCCTCACCATCTGTGACTTGACCTTGGTCAAGACGCCCCGGCAGAGGATGAAGGAGATCCTAGCCAAAGGGGGGAGGTTACCCCAGGATCTGCAACTGAAGCTGAGAGCACTGAGACTCAGGAAGCTGAGAGCCTCCACCAAGGCCATCAACCAGCGGAGGGAGCGCAGCCGCAAGGCCAGGGCACCGCGCCCTCTCACACCCCTGGCCTGAGAGACAGGGGACAGACTGAGGCTGCTTCACAAATGACACCCTACTCCCCATTGGACTCTGGTCAAAAGTAGTGCACTGTAATGGAAATAGGGTGCCATTCTCTGGTCCAAAGTAGTGCACTATATAGGGAATAGGGTCCCATTCTCTGGTCTAAAGTAGTGTACTATATAGGGAATAGGGTCCCATTCTCTGGTCTAAAGTAGTGCACTATATAGGGAATATGGTCCCATTCTCTGGTCTAAAGTAGTGTACTATATAGGGAATAGGGTGCCATTATCTGGTCCAAAGTAGTGCACTATATAGGGAATATGGTGCCATTCTCTGGTCTAAAGGACTGCACTATATAGGGAATAGGGTGCCATTCTCTGGTCTAAAGGACTGCACTATATAGGGAATAGGGTGCTATTTGGGACGCAGCCTGAGGCTTTGACACGACCGGTGTTTGAGATGGACTACATTGTAGTCAGTGAATACAGACAGACTGAAATACAAAAATCTTAATGAGAAGTAATTTATGATGCAAGGTGATTTGTAGATCCGACTGCAATGTAGTCGATCTGAAACAGATGCAGAGGCTTCAACACAAGTCTGTATTCCCAGTGAACGTTCTGATTTCATATTTGAGTTACAGAGAAGTAGAGGAAGATTTCATCTGCTCTAACGTTTTGTGAAAGTGGTCAACATTTCAATTGTTTATAAAAAGGTAGATCAAATGTAGCTGCTGCAGTTACTAAAACAGCTGTATCGTTACATTGGTAGGAAGTTTTCGTCTAGCTTGTTGGAAAAGTGGCCTAAGTAGCCGATTTGTGTCAGTCACAATAGCTAGGTTTCCATCCAATTGGCGACAGATTTACATGCAAATATAAAACAATCTGCATAAAGAAAATATGCGCATTTTCCCACCAGTGGTGTTTCCACCCAACTGGACTTGTTGCAGATAAAACATCACTGCGTGATGACAGTGCGCACAAAATGTACTTTTTCGCTTAAGTTTTCATGTACCGAATAAAAATAAAAAGTTAAATGTGTTTCCATCGCATTTTCAACTCTACCGATAGTTTTGTAACAAAAACTGTTGCGTTAAACAGCAAATGTGCCTACTCTGGTGCTGGTAGGCTAGTCTACATGATGAGATTATCATGGATAAGAGCAAATATATTTTTAGTTGTCGAATGGCAGTCAAGCATCGATCATCATGTCACCAGAATAAGACCCTGGATATTTATTGGAAAGGTGCATCAAGCTCATCACCGTGGCCCTTTCACCACCCTGTGAAGTTCATCGTAACTTATTTCATCTGTAGCTAATAAACTGCATGGTTTCCCGAGTCGTAGTGGGAGGACCACACACCATATCATCGCGTGACTCCAGGTTTACTTTGATACAGTATGATATCTATTATATCAATATTTGCGCATAAAGGCATTTCCACCACAATTTCGCGCACAATTTATTTTACAGACACAAAAAGACACCACCGTGTCGAACGAACAAATTATCTGTCGACAATTATAAAATTGTACTGAAACTACCTGTTTCCATCACAGCTGTCGTGATTTTTTAAAAATATTTTAACTCACATAGAAACTGTGGATGGAAACGTGGTTAATGACGATAGGATTCGGGCTTGTGAACATCCAGTTCAGTTTACCATCGCCACTGGTGTATGGGCTAGTACAGATGTTGTTTTCAATAAATATCAAGAATATAGAAGAGCCCTTTATGACGGCGAGGGAGACCATGGGGGAGTATCAGCTGGCCTGATAAAGTTTACTTTTATAACGTTGGATATCATTGTGTGTTTGACTGTTTCATTAAAGGACAATTTGAGTAGAAAGAGTTGGGTCAAGACTTG
>NC_059220.1:6656222-6736222 GCF_020615455.1 Coregonus clupeaformis
CAGGCAGCAGGCTGTTAGCCTCCCCAATGAGACAGGGTGCAGGCCAGGCAGCAGGCTGTTAGCCTCCCCAATGAGACAGGGTGCAGGCCAGGCAGCAGGCTGTTAGCCTCCCCAATGAGACAGGGTGCAGGCCAGGCAGCAGGCTGTTAGCCAGCCCAATGAGACAGGGTGCCTGCCAGGCAGCAGGCTGTTAGCCTCCCCAATGAGACAGGGTGCAGGCCAGGCAGCAGGCTGTTAGCCTCCCCAATGAGACAGGGTGCAGGCCAGGCAGCAGGCTGTTAGCCTCCCCAATGAGACAGGGTGCAGGCCAGGCAGCAGGCTGTTAGCCTCCCCAATGAGACAGGGTGCAGGCCAGGCAGCAGGCTGTTAGCCAGCCCAATGAGACAGGGTGCAGGCCAGGCAGCAGGCTGTTAGCCTCCCCAATGAGACAGGGTGCAGGCCAGGCAGCAGGCTGTTAGCCTCCCCAATGAGACAGGGTGCAGGCCAGGCAGCAGGCTGTTAGCCTCCCCAATGAGACAGGGTGCAGGCCAGGCAGCAGGATGTTAGCCAGCCCAATGAGACAGGGTGCAGGCCAGGCAGCAGGCTGTTAGCCTCCCCAATGAGACAGGGTGCAGGCCAGGCAGCAGGCTGTTAGCCTCCCCAATGAGACAGGGTGCAGGCCAGGCAGCAGGCTGTTAGCCTCCCCAATGAGACAGGGTGCAGGCCAGGCAGCAGGCTGTTAGCCTCCCCAATGAGACAGGGTGCAGGCCAGGCAGCAGGCTGTTAGCCTCCCCCAATGAGACAGGGTGCAGGCCAGGCAGCAGGCTGTTAGCCTCCCCAATGAGACAGGGTGCAGGCCAGGCAGCAGGCTGTTAGCCTCCCCCAATGAGACAGGGTGCAGGCCAGGCAGCAGGATGTTAGCCAGCCCAATGAGACAGGGTGCAGGCCAGGCAGCAGGCTGTTAGCCTCCCCAATGAGACAGGGTGCAGGCCAGGCAGCAGGCTGTTAGCCTCCCCAATGAGACAGGGTGCAGGCCAGGCAGCAGGCTGTTAGCCTCCCCAATGAGACAGGGTGCAGGCCAGGCAGCAGGCTGTTAGCCTCCCCAATGAGACAGGGTGCAGGCCAGGCAGCAGGCTGTTAGCCAGCCTGCCAATTTAGTCTGCCACTAGCACAGTCAGCTCAGCTATCCCCATTGAGACTGTGTCTGTGCCTCGATCTAGGTTGAGCAAAACTAAACATGGCGGTGTTCGCCTTAGCAATCTCACTGGAATAAAGATCTCCTCAATTCCTGTCATTATTGAAAGAGATTGTGATATCTCACATCTCAAAATAGGGCTACTTAATGTTAGATCCCTCACTTCCAAGGCAGTTATGGTCAATGAACTAATCACTGATCATAATCTTGATGTGATTGGCCTGACTGAAACATGGCTTAAGCCTGATGAATTGACTGTGTTAAATGAGGCCTCTCCTCCTGGTTACACTAGTGACCATATCCCCCGCGCATCCCGCAAAGGCAGAGGCGTTTGTCAAATTTTTGACACAAATTTAAAGAAAAAAAAAGACTGCGTTTTCTATGCAGCCCACTCAATCACTTCCTATAGCTACTGTTAACAGGCCTCCTGGGCCGTATATACAGCTACTCAATCACTTCCTATAGCTACTGTTAACAGGCCTCCTGGGCCATATATACAGCTACTCAATCACTTCCTATAGCTACTGTTAACAGGCCTCCTGGGCCGTATACAGCTACTCAATCACTTCCTATAGCTACTGTTAACAGGCCTCCTGGGCCATATATACAGCTACTCAATCACTTCCTATAGCTACTGTTAACAGGCCTCCTGGGCCGTATACAGCTACTCAATCACTTCCTATAGCTACTGTTAACAGGCCTCCTGGGCCATATATACAGCTACTCAATCACTTCCTATAGCTACTGTTAACAGGCCTCCTGGTCCGTATACAGCTACTCAATCACTTCCTATAGCTACTGTTAACAGGCCTCCTGGGCCATATATACAGCTACTCAATCACTTCCTATAGCTACTGTTAACAGGCCTCCTGGGTCGTATACAGCTACTCAATCACTTCCTATAGCTACTGTTAACAGGCCTCCTGGGCCATATATACAGCTACTCAATCACTTCCTATAGCTACTGTTAACAGGCCTCCTGGGCCATATATACAGCTACTCAATCACTTCCTATAGCTACTGTTAACAGGCCTCCTGGGCCATATATACAGCTACTCAATCACTTCCTATAGCTACTGTTAACAGGCCTCCTGGGTCGTATACAGCTACTCAATCACTTCCTATAGCTACTGTTAACAGGCCTCCTGGGCCATATACAGCTACTCAATCACTTCCTATAGCTACTGTTAACAGGCCTCCTGGGCCATATATACAGCTACTCAATCACTTCCTATAGCTACTGTTAACAGGCCTCCTGGTCCGTATACAGCTACTCAATCACTTCCTATAGCTACTGTTAACAGGCCTCCTGGGTCGTATACAGCTACTCAATCACTTCCTATAGCTACTGTTAACAGGCCTCCTGGGCCATATATACAGCTACTCAATCACTTCCTATAGCTACTGTTAACAGGCCTCCTGGGCCATATATACAGCTACTCAATCACTTCCTATAGCTACTGTTAACAGGCCTCCTGGGCCATATACAGCTCCTCAATCACTTCCTATAGCTACTGTTAACAGGCCTCCTGGGCCATATATACAGCTACTCAATCACTTCCTATAGCTACTGTTAACAGGCCTCCTGGGCCATATATACAGCTACTCAATCACTTCCTATAGCTACTGTTAACAGGCCTCCTGGGTCGTATACAGCTACTCAATCACTTCCTATAGCTACTGTTAACAGGCCTCCTGGGCCATATACAGCTACTCAATCACTTCCTATAGCTACTGTTAACAGGCCTCCTGGGCCATATATACAGCTACTCAATCACTTCCTATAGCTACTGTTAACAGGCCTCCTGGTCCGTATACAGCTACTCAATCACTTCCTATAGCTACTGTTAACAGGCCTCCTGGGCCATATATACAGCTCCTCAATCACTTCCTATAGCTACTGTTAACAGGCCTCCTGGGCCATATATACAGCTACTCAATCACTTCCTATAGCTACTGTTAACAGGCCTCCTGGGTCGTATACAGCTACTCAATCACTTCCTATAGCTACTGTTAACAGGCCTCCTGGGCCATATATACAGCTACTCAATCACTTCCTATAGCTACTGTTAACAGGCCTCCTGGGCCATATATACAGCTACTCAATCACTTCCTATAGCTACTGTTAACAGGCCTCCTGGGTCGTATACAGCTACTCAATCACTTCCTATAGCTACTGTTAACAGGCCTCCTGGGCCATATACAGCTACTCAATCACTTCCTATAGCTACTGTTAACAGGCCTCCTGGGTCGTATACAGCTACTCAATCACTTCCTATAGCTACTGTTAACAGGCCTCCTGGGCCGTATACAGCTACTCAATCACTTCCTATAGCTACTGTTAACAGGCCTCCTGGGTCGTATACAGCTACTCAATCACTTCCTATAGCTACTGTTAACAGGCCTCCTGGGCCGTATACAGCTACTCAATCACTTCCTATAGCTACTGTTAACAGGCCTCCTGGGCCGTATACAGCTACTCAATCACTTCCTATAGCTACTGTTAACAGGCCTCCTGGGTCGTATACAGCGTTCCTCACTGAGTTCCCTGAATTCCTATTGGACCTTATAGTGATGGCAGATAATATTCACATTTTTGGTGACTTTAATATTCACATGGAAAAGTCCACAGACCCACTCCAAAAGGCTTTCGGAGCCATCATCGACTCAGTGGGTTTTGTCCAACATGTCTCCGGACCTACTCATTGCCACAGTCATACCTTGGGTGTAGTTTTGTTGATCTAAATGTTTTTCCTCATAATCCTGGACTAATCGGACCACCATCATATTACGTTTGCAATCTCAACAAATAATCTGCTCAGACCCCAACCAAGGATCATCAAAAGCTGTGCTATAAATTCTCGGACAACAAAGATTCCCAGCTGCCCTTCCAGACTCCCTCCACCTACTCAAGGACGTCGGAGTACAAAAATCAGTTAACGACATAACCGAGGATCTTAATTTAACCTTGCATAATACCCTAGATGCAGTCGCACCCCTAAAAACAAAAAAACATTTGTCACAATAAATTTGCTCCCTGGTATACAGAAAATACCCGAGCCCTGAAGCAAGTTTCCAGAAAATTGGAACGGAAATTGCGCTTCACCAAACTGGAAGTCGTCTGACTAGCTTGGAAAGAAAGTACAGAGCAATATCGAAGAGCCCTCCCTGCTGCTCAATCAGCCTATTTTTCCAACCTAATTGAGGAGAATAAGAACAATCCAAAATGTATTTTTGATACTGTCACAAAGCTAACTAAAAAGCAGCATTCAACAAGAGAGGATAGCTTTCACTTCAGCAGCGATAAATTCATGAACTTCTTCGATGAAAAGATCATGATCATTAGAAAGCAAATTACCGACCCCGCTTTGAATCTGCGTATCAAATTACCGACCCCGCTTTGAATCTGCGTATTTCGCCAAAACCTGAGTCTGCAGTGAACTGCCAGGACCTCGGATCAATTGAGACAAGTTTTTAAATCCTGTATCTCTTGACACATTCCTGAAAATAGTCATGGCCTCTAAACCTTCCAGCTGTCTACTGGACCCTGCTCCAACTAAACTACTGAAAGAGCTACTTCCTGTGCTTGGCCCTCCTATGTTGAACATAATAAACGGCTCCCTATCCACTGGATGTGAACCAAACTCACTAAAAGTGGCAGTAATACAGGCTCTCTTGAAAACCCCAAACCGTGACCCGGAAAATGTAAAAAAAACTATTGGCCTATATCGAATCTCCCATTCCTCTAGAAAAAGCTATTGCACAGCAACTCACTGGCTTCCTGAAGATAAAATAATGTATACAAAATGCATTCAGTCTGGTTTTAGACCCCATCATAGCACTGAGACTGCACTCGTGAAGGTGGTAAATGACCTTTTAATGGCGTCAGACCAAGGCTCTGCATGTTGTCCGTGTAAACCAACTGGGGTTTGTAATCTCTAAGAGAACGAGAGCTCTTAGACCTTAGTGCTGCTTTTGACACCATGGATCACCACATTCTTTTGGAGAGATTGGAAACCCTAATTGGTCTACACGGACAAGTTCTTGCCTGGTTTAGATCTTATCTGTCAGAAAGATATCAGTTCGTCTCTGTGGATGGTTTGTCCTCTGACAAATTAATTGTACGTTTCGGCGTTCCTCAAGGTTCCGTTTTAGGACCACTATTGTTTTCACTATATATTCTACCTCTTGGTGATGTCATTCAGAAACACAATGCTAACTTTCATTGCTATGCGGACGACACACAGCTGTACATTTCGATGAAACATGGTGAAGCCCCAAAACTGCCTACCCTGGAAGCCTGTGTTTCAGACATAAGGAAGTGGATGGAGGCAAATGTTTTACTTTTAAACTCTGACAAAACAGAGATGCTAGTTCTAGGTCCCAAGAAACAAAGAGATCTGCTGTTTGATCTGACAATTAGTCTTGATGTCTGTACAGTCGTCTCAAATAAAACTGTGAAGGACCTCGGCGTTACTCTGGACCCTGATCTCTCTTTTGACGAACATATCAAGAATATTTCAAGGACAGCTTTTTTCCATCTTTGTAACATTGCAAAAAATCTGAAACTTTTTGTCCAAAAATGATGCAGAAAAGCTAATCCATGCTTTTGTCGCTTCTAGATTAGATTACTGCAATGCTCTACTCTCCGGCTACCCGGATAAAGCACTAAATAAACTTCAGCTAGTGGTAAACACGGCTGCTAGAATCTGGACTAGAACCCCAAAATGTGATCATATTCCTCCAGTGCTAGCCTCTCTACACTGGCTTCCTGTTAAGGCTAGGGCTGATTTCAAGGTTTTACTGCTAACCTACAAAGCATTACATGGGTTTGGTCCTGCCGTACATACCAACACGTATGCTAGCGTAACTGTAGCGTAACCATAGCTCAGTTGGTAAAGCATGGCGCTTGCAATGCCAGGATTCTGGGTTCGATTCCCACGGGGGGCCAGTATGAAAAATGTATGCACTCATTAACTGTAAATCGCTCTGGATAAGAGCGTCTGCTAAATGACTAAAATGTAAATGCTATGGTCACAAGACGCAGGCCTTGTTATTGTCCCTAGAATTTCTAAGCAAACAGCTGAAGGCAGGGCTTTCTCCTATAGAGCCTATCCACGTGAGAGACGCAGACTTGGTCTCGACCTTTAAGTCTTTACTGAAGACTCATCTCTTCAGTAGGTCCTATGGTTGAGTGTAGTCTGGCCCAGGGGTGTGAAGGTGAACGGCAAGGCACTGGAGCGATGAACCTCCCTTGCTGTCTCTGCCTGGCCGGCTCCCCTCGCTCCACTGGGACTCTCTGCCTCTGACCCTATTATGGGGGCTGAATCACTGGTTTACTAGTGCTCTTCCATGCTGTCTCTAGGAGGGGTGCGTCACTTGAGTGGGTTGAGTCACAGACGTGATCTTCCTGTCCGGTTTTGCGCCCCCTCGGGCTCGTGCGGTGGAGGAGATCTTCGTGGGCTATACCCAGCCTTGTTTCAGGGTAGTAGGTTGGTGGTCTGTTGATATCCCTCTGGTGGTGTGGGGGCTGTGCTTTGACAAAGTGGATGGGGTTATATCCTGCCTGGTTGGCCCTGTCCTGGGTTAATTAATTTGTTAATTGTTGTATTATTTATTATTATTTTTATTGCAGAAAAATAAGTATAAAAACAGACAAGGACAACATATGCTAGGGGGTACAACAAATGACAGATTATACAAAGACCTTAAAAGACATATACGTATTGAACCCCACCTCTTTAAGGAATACCTGGGATAGGATAAAGTAATCCTTCTACCCCCCCTTACCCCATTTATTAATGACATTTTTACATTAACACAATTAGATTTAAGAGGTACAATTGATTTTCTTCATGCTTATTATAACGAATCCATTCGACTCAGTTGCACGACGTCATCTATTTGGGCACCAGGCGTGTCGGTATAGCCTCTCCCCGGGCCGGAACTGACTGCGGAACTGCTTCGGACACAAATTAAAAATGCCAGATGTCACGGTGTATTGGTCATGTTCGTTGTTTTTTATTTCAATTTTGCGTCCAGGGATCGCGGCAGAAGTGTCCTTGTGGAATGTCGACATCAACTCAGTGAGTACATGCGACCTGACTGTCCTGTGTGTGTGTTAACGTGTTGTATGTAGCATGACAGTATTTCATTATCAGCTGCGGCAGGTAGCTAGCTAAGTAACCTCAGCTAGCTTAGCAGGTTTGTTATAGTAGAACAGTCGAGCCCAGGGAAGTCAATTCATCCTGGGGGGGGTTGACAGATGTAATCATCCTGGGGGGGGTTGACCGATGTAATCATCCTGGGGGGGTTGACAGATGTAATCATCCTGGGGGGGTTGACAGATGTAATCATCCTGGGGGGGTTGACCGATGTAATCATCCTGGGGGGTTGACCGATGTAATCATCCTGGGGGGGTTGACAGATATGAAGGTGTTCGACAATCAGACACCTGTGTATGTACTGTAACTAACGTTACCTTGCCTGATTTGTTTTCATGGTTAATATTACATCACATGATCTGGGAGGTTAGGCTACTAGCTAGCTACCACAGATTATTAGCTAACTACTCCTTGAGCCTAGAAGACTCTGTTGTGTCCTCAATAGCCTGACAATGCTGTTATTAATGTCGACAACAGTGTACCCCAAACTACTACCTTCGTCACCTTACCTTTCTCTAGTGCTCATCTGCTCCAACTCATGACCACTCATCTAAGGTCTGGTAGTGAATGGAATATTGCATGTAGCTAGTTAACTCCATACTAATGGGGGCGGGAGGCTATTTCTTAAGTTAAGATAATACTGCTAGCAAGAACAAGGCTAATGCTTGATACCATTCCAACTAGCTAGTTGTCTGTATTGTATTGAACACTCATGAAAAGTATTTCCATAAAACCTTACTGTCACATGATTTAGTAAAGAGGTAGTCCAAGGTTGCTTGCTGCAATGATAACTTGATCTATTTGTTTCCTCAGTCACAAAATGCCGTCTTCAGGAAGACGTTGTATGCCAACACAACCATCTTCATGAGGTGTAAGTATAAAGCCTTGGAAGACGACAAAGATAATTTGCTGACAGACCAAAAAAGATTGATTGACAGCTGTAGTTAAACAGGGTTTTCATGTTGCTCCTGTCGTGCTACTTGCTCGTGGCTTCGTCTGAAATGGCACCCTGTTCCTTATCCGCTCCCTGGTCAAAAGTAGTGCACTGTACTGTATAGGGATATAGTGCCATTTTGGACACACCCTGACTCCATGGCTGTGTTTCTCCCAGTATCCTTCATTTCACTGCAAAGACACCTACCTGCCTTACACTTCATATAAGTGGGGCGGCAGGTAGCTTTAGTGGTTAATAAGAGCGTTGTGCCAGTAACCGAAAGGTCGCTGGTTCTAATCCCCCGAGCAGACTAGGTGAAAAATCTGTCGATGTGCCCTTGAGCAAGGCACTTAACCCTAATTGCTCCTGTAAGTCGCTCTTGATAAGAGCGTCTGCTAAATGACAACAAACATTTTTTTTTTTTATATATATTTAACCTTATAAGAATGTAGTACAACTAGCCATGTGTTGTATTCCACCTTTTTTCCTTTCTGCCAGTGACTCTCCTTTCCTCCTTCTCCTCCTCCTTCTCCTTTCCTCCTTCTCCTTTCCTCCTTCTCCTCCTCCAGTCCAGGGCGACTTGGCTTTATGTGATCCCACCCTGGCCTTCAACATCAGCTGGTACCTCCGTTCCTCTATCTGCTACAATGAAGTCTTTAATACTCCAGTGAGTACAATCCCTTTTCTTCTCTGCTGCCCATTTCTAACAGGCTAACACGGGCAGACGCATCGTAACCCTGCACACAAAGCACACAGAGCAACAGTACTGCAACTGTGCCCGTCACATCAATGTTTGTAGTGGCCAGTACCATGAAATAGTGTGTTGCCTGGAATGATTAAGACGCCATCATTTCTCCCAATAGAACAGACACGCCTCTGTCTTGTCCCTTTTTGTTGTTGTTGTTTTTGTGCCCAGTCACAGTGAGTTGTGTCTGTTTCTACTCCCTGCAGGACAACAAGGCCCTGAGTATGTTTGGTCTGGACAACATGCTGAAGGAGGACTGGAGAGGTTCCTACAGCCAGGGATACATGTATTTCGAAAACTGCTCTGTCCTCCTCCTACCCAAGGTGGGTTGGCTATTCTGTTGTGGGGTTGGGGGGGGGTTTGGGACATACACTGCCTTTAACATTCTTGGTTGATGTATTATTATCTCTGTCCCCATCCAATCCTCCTTCCAGGTGTACTACACTGACTTCAGCCCCCATCAACCCCTCACCAGCCCACAGGTATTTATACAGAGCATTGGGGAAAGTATTCAGACCCCTTGACACTTTTTCCACGTTTTGTTACGTTACAGCCTTATTCTAAAATGGATTAAATTGTCCCCCCCTCAAATCTACACACAATACCCCATAATGACAAAGCAAAAACTGGTTTAATAACAAAGCAAAAAAAATTATGTAAATGTAAAATATCACATTTGGCAAAAATATGATATAACATTTACATAAGTATTCAGACCATTCACTCAGTACTTTGTTGAAGCACCTTTGGCAGTGATTACAGCCTCCAGTCTTCTTGGGTATGACGCTACAAGCTTGGCACACCTGTATTTGGGGAGTTTCTCCCATTATTCTCTGCAGATCCACTCAAGCTCTGTCAGGTTGGATGGGGAGCGTCGCTGCACAGCTATTTTCAGGTCTCTCCAGAGATGTTAGATCGGGTTCAAGTCCGGGCTCTGGCTGGGCCACTCAAGGACATTCAGAGACTTGTCCCGAAGCCACTCCTGCGTTGTCTTGGCTGTGTGCTTAGGGTCGTTGTCCTGTTGGAAGGTGAACCTTCGCCCCAGTCAGAGGTCCTGAGCGCTCTGGAACAGGTTTTCATCAAGGATCTCTCTGTACTTTGCTCTGTTAATCTTTGCCTTGATCCTGACTAGTCTTCAAGTCCCTGCCACTGAAAAACAGCCCCACAGCATGATGCTGCCACCACCATGCTTCACTGTAGGGATGGTGCCAGGTTTCCTCCAGACGTGACGCTTGGCATTCAGGCCAAAGAGTTCAAACTTGGTTTCAACAGACCAGAGAATCTTGTTTCTCATGGTCAGAGAGTCCTTTAGGTGCCTTTTGGCAAACACCAAGCGGGCTGTCATGTGCCTTTTACTGAGGAGTGGCTTCCGTCTGGCCATTCTACCATAAAGGCCTGATTGGTGGAGTGCTGCAGAGATGGTTGTCCTTCTGGAAGTTTCTCCCATCTCCACAGAGGAACTCTGGAGCTCTGTCAGAGTGACCATCAGGTTCTTGGTCACCTCCCTGACCAAGGCCCTTCTCCCGTCTCCCTTGATTGATCAGCTCTAGGAAGAGTCTTGGTGGGTCCAAACTTCTGCCATTGCAGAATGATGGAGGCCACTGTGTTCTTTGGGACCTTCAATGTTGCAGACATTTTTTGGTACCCTTCCCCAGATCTGTGCCTCGACACAATCCTGTCTCGGAGCTCTACAGACAATGGCTTGGTTTTTGCTCTGACATGCACTGTCAACTGTGGGACCTTATATAGACAGGTGTGTGCCTTTCCAAATCATGTCCAATCAATTGAATTTACCACAGGTGGACTCCAATCAAGTTGTAGAAACATCTCAAGGATGATCAAATGGAAACAGGATGCACCTGAGCTCAATTTCGAGTCTCATAGCAAAGGGTCTGAATACTTATGTAAATAAGTTATTTCTTTAATTTTTATTTTACTTCTACCGTGGGCAAATATGTAGATAATGCTTTGTTCAAATGAAGAGGTGCGGTCAAAAAATTAAATGGAACGGCCCATCAGTCACTAACCGTCACTGTTGTTGTTTTAGAGCGAGGAAGGCAGGCCTTCCAATCAGAGCGCTCCACAGGGGTGGCTGGAAAAGCCGGTAAGCCAAACAGAACTCTATATATAGTGTGGAGATTTGTGTAAACAAGGTGTACATAGTCATGTCTGTGTCTAAAATGTGTTCTGCATTGAAAGTGTGCTTCCCAAAAGGCAGCCAATGGGCCCTGGTCAAAAGTAGTGCACTAAATACAGTGGTGGAAAGTACTTAAGTAAAAATACTTTAAAGTACCACTTAAGTCGTTTTTTTGGGGGTATCTGTACTTTACTTTACTATTTATATTTTTGAATACTTTTACTTCACTACATTCCTAAAGAAAATAATGTACTTTTTACTACATACATTTTCCCTGACACCATAAGTACTCGTTACATTTTGAATTATTAGCAGGAAAGGAAAATCGTCCAATTCACGCACTTATCAAGAGAACATCCCTGGCTATCTGTAAATTTTAAAAACAAGACAATTGTGCCATCTGTTTTGCTTAATATAAGGAATTTGAAAGTTTTTTTTATTTTGATACTTAAGTATATTTTAGCAATTACATTTCCTTTTGATACTTAAGTATATTTTAAACCAAATACTTTTACTCAAGTGGTATTTTTACTGGGTGACTCTCACTTTTACTTGAGTCATTTTTCTGTAAAGGTATCTATACTTTTACTCAAGTATGATAATTGGGTACTTTTTCCACCACTGACTAAATAGGGAACAGTGACCTCTGGAGGGTAACTGTGGGATTACACTAATTACACTAATTCATAATTCTTATAAATAGGGAACAGTGTGTCATTTGGGACACATCCAGTCTTGTCATGTGTCCCCTGCAGGATGTAGGTGCCGTGGCCAAGGCGTGGTCCGATAGCCCCTATCTGTTTATAGTGAAGGTACAGCCGCAGCAGCGCCCTGGAGCAGAGGAGGAGGAAGCTAATGATGTCCAGGGAAACTTGGCCTTAATCAGTCAGTATCACCATCGCTAACTCTCTTCTATGAACATACAGTGGCTTGCGAAAGTATTCACCCCACTTGGCATTTTTCCTATTTTGTTGCCTTACAACCTGGAATTAAATTGATTTTTTGGGGGTTTGTATCATTTGATTTACACAACATGCCTACCACTTTGAAGATGCTAAATATTTTTTATGGTGAAACAAACAAGAAGTAAGACAAAAAAAACTGAACTTGAGCGTGCATAACTATTCACCCCCCCAAAGTCAATACTTTGTAGAGACACCTTTTGCAGCAATTACAGCTGCAAGTCTCTTGGGGTATGTCTCTATAAGCTTGGCACATCTAGCCGCTGGGATTTTTGCCCATTCTTCAAGGCAAAACTGCTCCAGCTCCTTCAAGTTGGATGGGTTCCGCTGGTGTACAGCAATCTTTGTCATACCACAGATTCTCAATTGGATTGAGGTCTGGACTTTGACTAGGCCATTCCAAGACATTTAAATGTTTCCCCTTAAACCACTCGAGTGTTGCTTTAGCAGTATGCTTAGGGTCATTGTCCTGCTGGAAGGTGAACCTCCGTCCCAGTCTCAAATCTCTGGAAGACTGAAACAGGTTTCCCTCAAGAATTTCCTTGTATTTAGCGCCATCCATCATTCCTTCAATTCTAACCAGTTACCCAGTCCCTGCCGATGGAAAAACATCCCCACAGCATGATGCTGCCACCACCATGCTTCACTATGGGGATGGTGTTCTCGGGGTGATGAGAGGTGTTGGGTTTGCGCCAGACATAGTGTTTTCCTTGATGGCCAAAAAGCTCAATTTTAGTCACATCTGACCAGAGTACCTTCTTCCATATGTTTGGGGAGTCCCCCACATGCCTTTTGGCGAACACCAAACATGTTTGCTTATTTTTTTCTTTAAGCAATGGCTTTTTTCTGGCCACTCTTCCGTAAAGCCCAGCTCTGTGGAGTGTACGGCTTAAAGTGGTCCTATGGACAGATAATCCAATCTCCCCTGTGGAGCTTTGCAGCTCCTTCAGGGTTATCTTTGGTCTCTTTGTTGCCTCTCTGATTAATACCATCCTCGCCTGGTCCGTGAGTTTTGTTGGGCGGGCCCTCTCTTGGCAAGTTTGTTGTGGTGCCATATTCTTTCAATTTTTTTATGATGGATTTAATGGTGCTCCGTGGGATGTTCAAAGTGTCTGATATTTATTTATAACCCAACCCTGATCTGTACTTCTCCCCAACTTTGTCCCTGACCTGTTTGGAGAGCTCCTTGGTCTTCATGGTGCCGCTTGCTTGGTGGTGCCCCTTGCTTAGTGGTGTTGCAGACTCTGGAGCCTTTCAGAACAGGTGTATATATACTGAGATCATGTGACAGATCATGTGACACTTAAATTGCACACAGGTGGACTTTATTTAACTAATTATGTGACTACTGAAGGTAATTGGTTGCACCAGATCTTATTTAGGGGCTTCATAGCAAAGGGGGTGAATACATATGCACACACCACTTTTCCGTTATTTATTTTTTAGAATTTATTTGAAACAAGTTATTTTTTTAATTTCACTTCACCAATTTGGACTATTTTGTGTATGTCCATTACATGAAATCCAAATAAAAATCCATTTAAATTACAGGTTGTAATGTAACAAAATAGGAAAAACGCCAAGGGGGATGAATACTTTTGCAAGGCACTGAAGGCCTTTGACTTAATGCTTCATCATTGAAGTGCCCTTCTGTCTGCAGTGCTATGAGAAATATACATTGTCTGACTGCCTGTCTGCCTGCCTGTCTGTCTGCCTGCCTGTCTGCCTGTCTGCCTGTCTGCCTGCCTGTCTGCCTGCCTGCTCTGTCTGTCTGCCTGTCTGTCTGTCTGTCTGTCTGATTGCCTGTCTGTCTGTCTGTCTGTCTGATTGCCTGTCTGTCTCTGATTGCCTGTCCGTCTGTCTGTCTGTCTGATTGCCTGTCCGTCCGTCTGTCTGTCTGTCTGATTGCCTGTCTGTCTGTCTGTCTGTCTGTCTGTCTGTCTGATTGCCTGTCTGTCTGTCTGATTGCCTGTCTGTCTGTCTGATTGCCTGTCTGTCTGTCTGATTGCCTGTCTGTCTGTCTGATTGCCTGTCCGTCTGTCTGTCTGTCTGATTGCCTGTCTGTCTGATTGTCTGATTGCCTGTCTGTCTGATTGTCTGATTGCCTGTCTGTCTGTCTGATTGCCTGTCTGTCTGTCTGATTGCCTGTCTGTCTGTCTGATTGCCTGTCTGTCTGTCTGTCTGTCTGTCTGTCTGTCTGTCTGTCTGTCTGTGTACTTACAGTGACCGTGGAGATGAAGGGGCCTCGTGAATACTCCTCCCCTGCAGACTGGCCTCTTATGATGGTATGTTTCAAGTTTTATTCGTCACATGCACAAGTACAGTGAAATGCTTAACTTGCAAGCCCTTCCCAATAGTGTTGTATTCAATATCAAAATAGTGTAACTGAAAAAAATACACAAATAAGAGAGACAAAAAACAACAGAAGAATGTATGCTGTATACAGGGTCAGGGCTAGGTCTAGGGTCAGGGCTAGGGTCAGGGCTAGGGTCAGGGCTAGGGTCAGGGCTAGGGTCAGGGCTAGGGTCAGGGCTAGGGTCAGGGCTAGGGTCAGGGTCAGGGTCAGGGCTAGGGCCAGGGTCAGGGCTAGGGCCAGGGTCAGGGCTAGGGTCAGGGTCAGGGCTAGGGTCAGGGCTAGGGCCAGGGTCAGGGCTAGGGTCAGGGCTAGGGTCAGGGCTAGGGCCAGGGCCAGGGCTAGGGCCAGGGCTAGGGTCAGGGCCAGGGCTAGGGTCAGGGCTAGGGTCAGGGCTAGGGTCAGGGCTAGGGCCAGGGCCAGGGCTAGGGTCAGGGCTAGGGCAGGGTCAGGGCTAGGGTCAGGGCTAGGGTCAGGGCTAGGGCCAGGGCCAGGGCTAGGGTCAGGGCTAGGGTCAGGGCTAGGGTCAGGGCTAGGGCCAGGGCTAGGGCCAGGGCCAGGGCTAGGGTCAGGGCCAGGGCTAGGGTCAGGGTCAGGGCTAGGGCCAGGGCCAGGGCTAGGGTCAGGGCTAGGGCCAGGGCTAGGGCCAGGGCCAGGGCTAGGGTCAGGGTCAGGGCTAGGGTCAGGGCTAGGGTCAGGGCTAGGGCCAGGGCCAGGGCCAGGGCTAGGGTCAGGGCTAGGGTCAGGGCTAGGGTCAGGGCTAGGGTCAGGGTCAGGGCTAGGGTCAGGGCTAGGGTCAGGGTCAGGGTCAGGGCTAGGGCCAGGGCTAGGGTCAGGGCTAGGGTCAGGGCTAGGGTCAGGGCTAGGGTCAGGGCTAGGGTCAGGGCTAGGGTCAGGGCTAGGGTCAGGGTCAGGGCTAGGGTCAGGGCTAGGGTCAGGGTCAGGGCTAGGGTCAGGGCTAGGGTCAGGGCTAGGGGTCAGGGCTAGGGTCAGGGCTAGGGCCAGGGCTAGGGCCAGGGCCAGGGCTAGGGCCAGGGCCAGGGCTAGGGCCAGGCCAGGCTAGGGTCAGGGCTAGGGCCAGGGCTAGGGTCAGGGGTCAGGGCCAGGGCTAGGGTCAGGGCTAGGGCCAGGGCTGGGGCCAGGGCAGGGCCAGGGTCAGGGCTAGGGTCAGGGCTAGGGGTCAGGGCTAGGGTCAGGGCTAGGGTCAGGGCCAGGGTCAGGGCCAGGGCCAGGGCCAGGGCTAGGGTCAGGGCTAGGGTCAGGGCTAGGGTCAGGGCTAGGGCCAGGGCTAGGGTCAGGGCTAGGGTCAGGGCTAGGGTCAGGGCTAGGGTCAGGGCTAGGGTCAGGGCTAGGGTCAGGGCTAGGGTCAGGGCTAGGGTCAGGGCTAGGGTCAGGGCTAGGGTCAGGGCTAGGGTCAGGGCTAGGGTCAGGGCTAGGGTCAGGGCTAGGGCCAGGGCTAGGGCCAGGGCCAGGGCCAGGGTCAGGGCTAGGGTCAGGGCTAGGGTCAGGGCTAGGGTCAGGGCCAGGGTCAGGGCCAGGGCCAGGGCCAGGGCTAGGGTCAGGGCTAGGGTCAGGGCTAGGGTCAGGGCTAGGGCCAGGTCAGGGCTAGGGTCAGGGCCAGGGCTAGGGTCAGGGTCAGGGCTAGGGTCAGGGCTAGGGTCAGGGTCAGGGCTAGGGTCAGGGCTAGGGTCAGGGCTAGGGTCAGGGCTAGGGCCAGGGTCAGGGCTAGGGTCAGGGCCAGGGCTAGGGTCAGGGTCAGGGCTAGGGTCAGGGCTAGGGCCAGGGCCAGGGCTAGGGTCAGGGCTAGGGTCAGGGCTAGGGTCAGGGATAGGGTCAGGGGCAGGGTCAGGGCTAGGGCCAGGGCCAGGGCTAGGGTCAGGGCTAGGGTCAGGGCTAGGGTCAGGGCTAGGGTCAGGGCTAGGGTCAGGGCTAGGGTCAGGGCCAGGGCTAGGGTCAGGGCTAGGGCAGGGTCAGGGCTAGGGCCAGGGCCAGGGCTAGGGTCAGGGCTAGGGTCAGGGCTAGGGTCAGGGCTAGGGTCAGGGCTAGGTCAGGGCCAGGGTCAGGGCTAGGGTCAGGGCTAGGGTCAGGGCTAGGGTCAGGGCTAGGGTCAGGGCCAGGGTCAGGGCCAGGGTCAGGGCCAGGGTCAGGGCTAGGGTCAGGGCTAGGGTCAGGGCTAGGGTCAGGGCTAGGGTCAGGGCCAGGGTCAGGGCCAGGATCAGGGCTAGGGTCAGGGCTAGGGTCAGGGCCAGGGCTAGGGTCAGGGCTAGGGTCAGGGCTAGGGTCAGGGCTAGGGTCAGGGTCAGGGCCAGGGCCAGGGCTAGGGTCAGGGCTAGGGTCAGGGCCAGGGCTAGGGTCAGGGCTAGGGCTAGGGTCAGGGCTAGGGTCAGGGCCAGGGCCAGGGTCAGGGCTAGGGTCAGGGCTAGGGTCAGGGCTAGGGCCAGGGCCAGGGCTAGGGTCAGGGCTAGGGTCAGGGCTAGGGTCAGGGCTAGGGTCAGGGCTAGGGTCAGGGCTAGGGCCAGGGTCAGGGCTAGGGTCAGGGCTAGGGCCAGGGTCAGGGCTAGGGTCAGGGCCAGGGTCAGGGTCAGGGCCAGGGTCAGGGCTAGGATCAGGGCCAGGGCCAGGGCTAGGGCTAGGGCTAGGGTCAGGGCTAGGGCTAGGGTCAGGGCCAGGGTCAGGGCTAGGGTCAGGGTCAGGGCTAGGGTCAGGGCCAGGGCTAGGGTCAGGGCCAGGCCAGGGTCAGGGTCAGGGTCAGGGCTAGGGTCAGGGCCAGGGTCAGGGCCAGGGTCAGGGCTAGGGTCAGGGTCAGGGTCAGGGCTAGGGTCAGGGCTAGGGTCAGGGCTAGGGTCAGGGTCAGGGCTAGGGTCAGGGCTAGGGTCAGGGCCAGGGCTAGGGTCAGGGTCAGGGTCAGGGCTAGGTCAGGGCCAGGGCTAGGGGTCAGGGCCAGGGCCAGGGTCAGGGTCAGGGTCAGGGCTAGGGTCAGGGCCAGGGTCAGGGCCTAGGGTCAGGGGTCAGGGCTAGGGTCAGGGCCAGGGCTAGGGTCAGGGTCAGGGCTAGGATCAGGGTCAGGGCTAGGGTCAGGGCTAGGGTCAGGGTCAGGGTCAGGGTCAGGGCCAGGGCTAGGGTCAGGGCTAGGGTCAGGGCCAGGGCTAGGGTCAGGGCTAGGGTCAGGGCCAGGGCCAGGGTCAGGGCTAGGGTCAGGGCTAGGGTCAGGGCTAGGGCCAGGGCCAGGGCTAGGATCAGGGCTAGGGTCAGGGCTAGGGTCAGGGCTAGGGTCAGGGCTAGGGCCAGGGTCAGGGCTAGGGTCAGGGCTAGGGTCAGGGCTAGGGCCAGGGTCAGGGCTAGGGTCAGGGCCAGGGTCAGGGTCAGGGCCAGGGTCAGGGCTAGGATCAGGGCCAGGGCCAGGGCCAGGGTCAGGGCTAGGATCAGGGCCAGGGCCAGGGCTAGGGCTAGGGTCAGGGCTAGGGCTAGGGTCAGGGCTAGGGCTAGGGTCAGGGCTAGGGCTAGGGTCAGGGCCAGGGTCAGGGCTAGGGTCAGGGTCAGGGCTAGGGTCAGGGCCAGGGCTAGGGTCAGGGCCAGGGCCAGGGTCAGGGTCAGGGTCAGGGCTAGGGTCAGGGCCAGGGTCAGGGCCAGGGTCAGGGCTAGGGTCAGGGTCAGGGCTAGGGTCAGGGCCAGGGTCAGGGCTAGGGTCAGGGGTCAGGGCTAGGGTCAGGGCTAGGGTCAGGGTCAGGGTCAGGGCTAGGGTCAGGGTCAGGGCTAGGGTCAGGGCCAGGGCTAGGGTCAGGGTCAGGGCTAGGGTCAGGGTCAGGGCTAGGGTCAGGGCTAGGGTCAGGGTCAGGGTCAGGGCTAGGGTCAGGGCCAGGGCTAGGGTCAGGGTCAGGGTCAGGGCTAGGATCAGGGTCAGGGCTAGGGTCAGGGCTAGGGTCAGGGTCAGGGTCAGGGCTAGGGTCAGGGTCAGGGTCAGGGCTAGGGTCAGGGTCAGGGCTAGGGTCAGGGCTAGGGTCAGGGTCAGGGTCAGGGTCAGGGTCAGGGCTAGGGTCAGGGTCAGGGTCAGGGTCAGGGCTAGGGTCAGGGTCAGGGCTAGGGTCAGGGCTAGGGTCAGGGCTAGGGTCAGGGCTAGGGTCAGGGTCAGGGCTAGGGTCAGTTCTACATGGTGATGTGTATGTTTTGATAAAGAAATGTGTGAGGTGAGAGATGACTAAAATGTCACTCCCTCAGTTAAACTAATAATGTCTGGCTAATTAGTAGACTAGAGCTTAGAGAGTTAATCAAATGTGTTTATATCCCAGCAAGAGTATAGACTGGTTCCCAAAACACACAGGGAGGGGGAGTGGAAGGCTGGCAGGATATTGTGAGGAGGCGATAACTCAGGAATGCAGCCTATGATAAGAACATGTATGTCTGTGTGTGTGTGTGTGTGTGTGTGTGTGACCTGATGGTCAGGAGAGCAGTTTTCCAGTGGAAAACTACAGCCCGCCTAAAGAGGAATAAATATGCTGACCATTGCAGGATTGAGTCTTTGTTTAATTAATTTAAACTAAGAGATTTACAACCTTTTGGGAATTATTCAGAGATTTAAGAAGTTAGTTGACTTCAACCATTGAGATAACAAAATTCTTGTGACAATGTTCTTCTACAGTTCTACATGGTGATGTGTATAGTGTATGTGTTCTTCGGGGCGCTCTGGCTTTTCTGGTCGGCCTGTTACTGGAGGGATCTGTTGAGGATCCAGTTCTGGATCGGAGGAGTCATCATCCTGGGCATGCTGGAGAAAGCAGTCTTCTATTCTGAGTACCAGAGCATCGGCTACAGAGGAGACTATGGTGGGGTTAAATTCCCGCTCTTATTTTGGAATGCACTGTCAGTTCTTTTATTTTTATTTTGGGTCAGTCGGATCGGTTGACTGATTTTGATTTAAAGGAGAGCTGCATCATGGTCATTCTCTTTTATTTAGAATGTAGTGATTGTTATAAATCGGTAAATTATTTATTTTATCATTTATTTATCATTAAATTATCATTTTCTCCCTCCACAGTCCAAGGTGCCGTGATCTTTGCTGAGCTGCTGTCTGCTCTGAAGAGATCTCTGGCTAGGGTCCTGGTGCTCATTGTCAGTTTGGGCTACGGCATCGTCAAGTGAGTTCAGCCACACTGTAGGCTTCCCAAATGGCATCCTGTTATAGTGCACTATATGGCCCATAGAGCTCCAGTCAAAAGTAGCGCACTATATAGGGAATAGGGTGCCATTTGGGACGTAAACAATATTAATACTGTACTAACTATGATTTACACTAGTCTATGGGTTTAGAACTGAACTGGTATTGTCACTTAGACAGCTGCCATTGTCCGTCACCTACTCACTGGATGGTATCTTCCCTACCAATATTTATCCAGGCAGGATTCTCCTACTCTACTCTCACCCTACAATCTTATACAAGGAGTTGTGACACACACACACACACACACACACACACACAGCATAGGTTTTACTATCCTTGTGGGGACTTTTGGGGATTTCCGGTACCCACGAGGATACTAATACAAGCCCACACAAAACACACACCAACGCCCTGGTTTTATGGCCTGTCTTTGACCACATATCAGAGCCCGTATCCACAAAGCATCTCTGAGTCAGTGCTGATCTGGGATCAGACCCCTTCCTTTTTAATATCATATTTTTTCAGTATGATCTAAAAGGGGAAGCTGACCCTAGATCTGTACTCCTGAGACTGTTTTGTGAGTACAGGCCCTGATCCCCCTGTTTTCCTGCGATGTCTCCCACAGACCCAGGCTGGGCACCACAGTCCACCGGCTGGCAGCAGTGGGTCTACTCTACCTGCTCTTCTCCTCTGTGGAGGGAGTGCTGCGCGTCACAGGAGTGAGTAGCTACAGTTTGGATAATTACTACACTTAGCATCTAGTGCAAGATCCTATATCACTTAGCATCTAGTGCAAGATCCTATATTATATCATGAGACACCTGTTGGATCTGTCTCTCTCTCTCTCTCTCTCTGTCTCTCTCTGTCTCTCTCTCTCTCTCTGTCTCTCTCTGTCTCTCTCTGTCTCTCTCTCTGTCTCTCTCTGTCTCTCTCTCTGTCTCTCTCTCTCTCTCTCTCCTCTCTCTCTCTCTCTCTCTCTCTCTCTTTCTCTCCCTCTCTCTCTCTCTCTCTCTCTCTCTCTCTCTTCTCTCTCTTCTCTCTCTCTCTCTCTTTCTCTCTCTTCTCTCTCTCTCTCTCTCTCTCTTCTCTCTCTCTTCTCTCTCTCTCTCTCTCTCTCTCTCTCTCTCTCTCTCTCTCTCTCTCTCTCTCTTCTCTCTCTCTCTCTCTCTCTCTCTCTCTCTCTCTCTCTCTCTCTCTCTCTCTCTCTCTCTCTCCTCTGTCTCTTCAGGGTTTCTATGGGACTGTAGCCCTGGTGGCTAACCTGAGTCTCTCTCTCATTGACTCCTGTGTCATGTGGTGGATCTTCATAAGCCTGTCCCAGACCACTCGTCTTCTGAAGCTGCGTAGGAACGTGGTGAAGCTGTCTCTATATCAGCATTTCACCAACACGCTCATCTTCTCTGTCCTGGGTGAGTTGGAGGAATATTTACGGATGGTGTTAATGTGCTCTTTATGTGTCACAATGCTATGAAATAAACAACTTTTCAATTTTATATCATTTTGTTTGTTGTACACAGGTCTTACTTGAAAAAAGAGATTCTGTAATCTCAATATTGACTTATTGAATAAACAAAGGATACATTTAATAAAATAATTAATCTCTACGCTTTTTGTTCCCGTAGCTTCTATAATCTTCATCATCTGGACGACCAAAGTGTTTAAGCTGGTGGACTGCCAGACGGTGAGTTGGTAGATTTTACACTGAACAAAAATACAAACGCAACATGTAAAGTGTTGGTCCCATGTTTCATGAGCTGAAATAAAAGATCCCAGAAATGTTCCATACGCACAAAAAGCTTATTTCTCTCATTTTGTGCACAAATTTGTTTACATCCCTGTTAGTGAGCATTTCTCCTTTGCCAAGATAATCCATCCACCTGACAGGTGTGGCATATCAAGAAGCTGATTAAACAGCATGATCATTACACAGGTGCACCTTGTGCTGGGGACAATAAAAAGCCACTCTAAAATGTGCAGTTTTATCACACAACACAATGCCACAGATGTCTCAAGTTTTGAGGGAGTGTGTAATTGGCATGCTGACTGCAGGAATGACCACCAGAGCTGCTGCCAGAGAATGTAATGTTCATTTCTCTACCATAAGCCGCCTCCAACATCATTTTAGAGAATTTGGCAGTACGTCCAACCGTCCTGTGTATGGCGTCGTGTGGGTGAGAGGTTTGCTGATGTCAACGTTGTGAACAGAGTGCCCCATGGTGGCGGTGGGGTTATGGTATGGGCAGGCATAAGCTACGGACAACGAACACAATTGCATTTTATCGATGGCAATTTGAATGCACAGAGGTACCGCGACGTGGTCCTGAGGCCCATTGTTGTGCCATTCATCCGCCGCCATCACCTCATGTTTCAGCATAATAATGCACGGCCCCATGTTGCAAGGATCTGTACACAATTCCTGGAAGCTGGAAATGTCACAGTTCTTCCATGGCCTGCATACTCACCAGACATGTCACCCACTGAGCATGTTTGGGATGCTCTGGATCGACAGTGTGTTCCAGTTCCCGCCAATATCCAGCTACTTCGCACAGCCATTGAAGAGGAGTGGGACAACATTCCCACCAGCCATAATCAACAGCCTGATCAACTCAATGTGAAGGAGATGTGTCGCGCTGCATGAGGCAAATGGTGGTTACACAAGATACTGACTGGTTTTCTGATCCATGCCCCTACTTTTTTTTTAAAGTTATCTGTGAGCAACAGATGCATATCTGTATTCCGAGTCATGTGAAATCCATAGATTAACTCTAATTCTTGAACTGCATTGTTGGTTAAGGGCTTGTAAGTAAGCATTTCACGGTAAGGTCTACACCTGTTGTATTCGGCACATGTGACAAATACAATTTGATTTGAATGAATTTATTTCAATTGACCGATTTCCTTATGAACTGCATATCTTTTGAAATTGTTGCATGTTGCGTTTTTATATTTTTGTTCAGTGTATACCTACTGTCTACATATTCTAAACAAATGATAATTGATTATGATGGACTGTCTCTGCTGTTGTCTTTTGTGTTTTACTACACTGTGTAATCCAGGCTCTGTCGTAGCCGGCCGCGACCGGGAGACCCCATGGGGCGGCGCACAATTGGCCCAGCGTCGTCCAGGGTAGGGGAGGGAATGGCCGGCAGGGGATGTAGCTCAGTTGGTAGAGCATGGCGTTTGCAACGCCAGGGTTGTGGGTTTGATTCCCACGGCGGGCCAGTATTAAAAAAATAAAAAATGTATGCACTCACTAACTGTAAGTCGCTCCGGATAAGAGCGTCTGCTAAATGACTGAAATGTTAAATGTAATGTGTCTCTGTTCATTGTCTGTATGTTAACTGTCTCTGCCTGTGTGTGTCTCAGGGCTGGAGGGACTTGTGGGTAGACGATGCGTTCTGGCGTCTCCTCTTCTCCACCATCCTCCTGGTCATCATGGTGTTGCTGCGACCCTCCGCCAACAGCCAGAGGTCAGAGGTCAACATTTTTATAACAGACTATGTACCTGTCTAAGCGTTTTCATAGAGGTCAGAGGTCATAGTATTAACACTAATAATATATACATATACAGTAGTGACAGTGTTGTGTTCTCGCAGGTTCTCCCATTCCCCTCTGATCGATGAAGACGATGAGGAGGATGAAGCAAAGGAACCCATGCTGAATGAAGCCTTTGGTGAAAGACTAACCAGTTTAACATTAGGATTTCCGGCCGCATTGCCACAAGATTGATATAATATATGATAATAGGGATCTCTAGCAGGGTTGGGGTCAATTCCTGTCTAGCAGGGTTGGGGTCAATTCCAGTCTAGCAGGGTTGGGGGTCAATTCCAGTCTAGCAGGGTTGGGGTCAATTCCTGTCTAGCAGGGTCGGGGGTCAATTCCAGTCTAGCAGGGTTGGGGTCAATTCCAGTCTAGCAGGGTCGGGGGTCAATTCCTGTCTAGCAGGGTTGGGGTCAATTCCAGTCTAGCAGGGTTGGGGTCAATTCCAGTCTAGCAGGGTCGGGGGTCAATTCCTGTCTAGCAGGGTTGGGGTCAATTCCTGTCTAGCAGGGTTGGGGTCAATTCCAGTCTAGCAGGGTTGGGGTCAATTCCTGTCTAGCAGGGTTGGGGTCAATTCCTGTCTAGCAGGGTTGGGGTCAATTCCTGTCTAGCAGGGTTGGGGTCAATTCCAGTCTAGCAGGGTTGGGGTCAATTCCAGTCTAGCAGGGTCGGGGGTCAATTCCAGTCTAGCAGGGTTGGGGTCAATTCCTGTCTAGCAGGGTTGGGGTCAATTCCAGTCTAGCAGGGTTGGGGTCAATTCCAGTCTAGCAGGGTTGGGGTCAATTCCAGTCTAGCAGGGTCGGGGGTCAATTCCTGTCTAGCAGGGTTGGGGTCAATTCCAGTCTAGCAGGGTTGGGGTCAATTCCAGTCTAGCAGGGTTGGGGTCAATTCCTGTCTAGCAGAGTTGGAGTCAATCCATTTCAATTCAGAAAGTAAACTAAATTCCAATTCCACATTTTCCTAATGGAAAAGCATTGACGAGAATTGGAATTGGAATTTCAGTGTACTTCCTGAATTGACCCCAACCCTGGTCTCTACAATGCCTTCAGAAAGTATTTATACCCCTTGACTTACTCCACATTTTGTTGTGTTACAGCCTGAATTGAAAATGATGAGTGATGTATGAATACTTTGTAAAGGCGCTGTATCTAACTCCCCATTCTATTGCAGAGGGGGTGAAAATGAGAGGCACCAAGGCTGAGACTAACGGATCCCAGTCACAGAAACTACTGAGTAAAGAGGCGAGTCCATTCAATTCAAAACTACTGAGTAAAGGGGTCAGTCCATTCAATTCAATACTACTGAGTAAAGGGGTCAGTCCATTCAATTCAATACTACTGAGTAAAGGGGTCAGTCCATTCAATTCAATACTACTGAGTAAAGGGGTCAGTCCATTCAATTCAATACTACTGAGTAAAGGGGTCAGTCCATTCAATTCAAACTACTGAGTAAAGGGGTCAGTCCATTCAATTCAATACTACTGAGTAAAGGGGTCAGTCCATTCAATTCAAAACTACTGAGTAAAGGGGTCAGTCCATTCAATTGAAAAACTACTGAGTAAAGGGGTCAGTCCATTCAATTCAAACTACTGAGTAAAGGGGTCAGTCCATTCAATTCAAAACTACTGAGTAAAGGGGTCAGTCCATTCAATTCAAAACTACTGAGTAAAGGGGTCAGTCCATTCAATTCAAAAACTACTGAGTAAAGGGGTCAGTCCATTCAATTCAAAACTACTGAGTAAAGGGGTCAGTCCATTCAATTCAAACTACTGAGTAAAGGGGTCAGTCCATTCAATTCAATACTACTGAGTAAAGGGGTCAGTCCATTCAATTCAAAACTACTGAGTAAAGGGGTCAGTCCATTCAATTCAAAAACTACTGAGTAAAGGGGTCAGTCCATTCAATTCAATACTACTGAGTAAAGGGGTCAGTCCATTCAATTCAAAACTACTGAGTAAAGGGGTCAGTCCATTCAATTCAATACTACTGAGTAAAGGGGTCAGTCCATTCAATTCAAAACTACTGAGTAAAGGGGTCAGTCCATTCAATTCAAAACTACTGAGTAAAGGGGTCAGTCCATTCAATTCAATACTACTAAGTCATTGGTCACATTCAATTCAATACTACTGTAAAGGGGTCGTCCATTCAATTCAATACTACTGAGTAAAGGGGTGAGTCCATTCAATTCAAAACTACTGAGTAAAGGGGTCAGTCCATTCAATTCAAAACTACTGAGTAAAGAGCTGAATCCATTCAATTCAATAAAAATAAAAACATGATTTATCCCAGAGGGGTAATTACTTTGGGCATGTCTGCAGCAACAAAAACAACAGTGTCTTGTATAAGATTGGAAGGATGACTAATTTAGTCATCTTTTCACAGTCCAATCTGATTGAAGACACTGTTTACATATAGACAAATAAATAAATAAATGAATGTATCCTTTCTCTTGTTCTCAGGATGAGGACCTGAAGTGGGTCGAGGAGAACATTCCCACAACTGTTGCTGACGTGTGAGTAGGAAAGAAAGGAACATTTGAGGTGCATTGGCCCAAGTCAAGCACTGCCACATTCATTCTAGAACTGGTCACCTTTCTGCTCTCAATTCAAGAAATGCTTCATTGGCATGAATGGTGGTAGTAATTATTTGCAAAAGCAATGTATATGAAGTATAATTTCTTTTTTGAATTTATTTGAGCTACAATATTAATAATTATATATAAAAAACAAAAATCATACATGAACAAATGATATACACCTCTCTCTCTCTCTGTCTCTCTCTCTCTCTGTCTCTCTCTCTCTCTCTCTCTTTCTCTCTCTCTCTCTCTCTCTCTCTCTCTCTCTCTCTCTCTCTCTCTCTTTCGCTCTGTCTCTCTCTCTCTCTCTCTGTCTCTCTCTTTCGCTCTCTCTCTCTCTCTCTCTCTCTCTCTCTCTCTCTTTCGCTCTGTCTCTCTCTCTCTCTCTTTGTCTCTCTCTCTTTCTCTCTCTCTCTCTCTCTTTCGCTCTGTCTCTCTCTCTCTCTCTCTCTTTCGCTCTGTCTCTCTCTCTCTCTCTGTCTCTCTCTCTTTCGCTCTCTCTCTCTCTCTCTCTTTCGCTCTGTCTCTCTCTCTCTCTCTCTCTCTCTGCTCTCTCTCTCTCTTTCTCTCTTTCGCTCTGTCTCTCTCTCTCTGTCTCTCTCTCTTTCGCTCTCTCTTTCGCTCTCTCTCTCTCTCTCTCTCTCTCTCTCTCTCTCTCTCTCTCTGTGTCTCTCTGTCTCTCTCTCTCTCTCTGCAGAGCTCTCCCAGTAATGCTTGACGAGGAGGAGGTAAATAAGAAACTTCTCTTCCTGCAGCCTCATAATGACTGGCAGTCACATTTATGTCTATTAAAAAAGCTCACAGTAAAACGGGATATTTTGTCTTACCATCATTCAACAGAGACTCATAGGACACGTTTCTCTCGCTCTCACTTTTTGTCCCCAGGAAATTCTGAAAACCAAGATGGAGAGATCCAAAATGGAATGACCGAGTGGGGGGGGTTTCACTGAGGCAGCCATTGATGGAGTTAAATGAAATGACACATCAGATCCAATATTTATGTACAACACTTTTTTTTTTTTAATGTTCCTTCATTCGGAGCTCTGCCATGCAGCCTCTAATAAACTCTATGGATGTACCAAATGTCACTCTATTCCCTGTGTAGTGCACTACTTTTGTTTCCTTTTATAGTGCACTACTTTAGACCAGGGCCTACATAGTGCGCCAGTCGGCCATGATGCTGTATCCTCAGAGAGATAGGAGTGACAAGTCGACGGATATAGAGCCAATAGTATCTCCTTTCTCTTGAAGTGTACACTCGTTCACTACCGCCCATAATAAATCTAAACGCATTGGATTGGTGGAGGCATGGACTAGTTTCCACCCATTTTCCTTTCAAATCAGTGAAGGGAAGTGAACAAGTGCACACTTTGGGAGGAAGGAGAGATCATTGGGACATAGCCAGGGAGGGAGGGAGTTGAGTGAGCTAGGCGAGCAGCATTGCTGTAGGGTGATGTACTGCATGTATTATATTTGTGACCATGTGAAGATTTGCAGTTTTGGTAAATCTAGGGCGCGCATCCCAAATAGATCCCTATATAGTGCACTACTTTTGGCTAGGGCCCTGGTCAAAAGTAGTGCGCTAAATAGGGTGCCATTTGGGACGCGCCCCCCGTCACTTGGCCCAGGGAGTCGGTCAGGCTGCCATTGCCACCTGTCTATATTCGTATTGACACACACACACATAGTGCAGTCTGATAATTTGTCTTAATATTTGCTAAATGCATTATTATGTGTCACCGTGGGGCTTTTCATATGTCCGTTTCTGCCCACTCAATCCTGCCTCCACCTCCCAAGATTAATTAATTTGGAAGTCCCCCAACCCCTGGCACAGTGTGATCTACTGCAATATGGCTGTGGATTCACAGGCAGCCCAACTCTGATCTTTTGCCAATAATTAGGCAAAAGATCAGAATTGGGTTGCCTGTTGAAACGCAGCCCATGTGGCCAGACTAGGGCCCAACTGGCCCAGTAATTTATTCCACAGACAGCATATGGTTTTGCATTGTTAAATTGTCATGCATCCCATTGTTTCTTTTGTTTTGCAGGAAATAAGGAAGGTATCTAATGTACTGTAAAAAGTGGGTCTGCGTTGTAATTTCTTTGTTACATTATTGTATGCCTTTTTGCTGTTTGTTCTGGGATTAAAGTTTATATTAAAAACCTCGTCATAATTATGCAAATGAATACAATCCGTATATAGTATTATGTGAAATGGATTTGACCTGTGGGGTGATGTTTATACAAGGTGGGCATTATTCTCTACTACGACCCCTGTGCCAGAACGCTGGTGAAGATGGGTTTTGTTATAATTCATCCCTCGTGAATGTACTCACAGATTATCCATTCTGTTGACCAGATGGTCGAGTGGCCGCTCTAGCAATGGAAATACATGTCCTTAAAGATGGGAGCATACATGTCCTTAAAGATGACAAGCACAGCCCCCCCGGCACAACTTCGATATAAAGTTTTTTTTTTTTTTCTGAAAGTTGCCGGGGTATCACGTGTCCTATTTATATCAGTACAACCTAAGCATTACGACACTTCTATTCGATCAAATAAGCCATTACATTTTTGGTTGACTAAATTCGACATGCTGGAGGAGACAGATTTTGGGCGGAGTTGCACCTCTCGCTTCGCCTCTTCCTCTGTCTGTCAAAACGCGAGTCAGTAAGGAGCAAGCCACTGAGTGTTAGCAGCTATATATATATATTATTATTATTTTATCTCTGGCGTTGGCTTATTGACAAGCAGAACAATTTGTACGATAAGTATTTAACCACTTCTTTCAGATTTCTTGTCGATGAAGTTTTCAAGTATACGGAATTTTGCTACCCCAGCTAGCAAACGCGTTATCTCGTTAGCATTTTTGTGTGCGCTCGCTAACATAGCAAGTTAGCTAGCTAATCAATTACTATTTATTGGATGTCATGGCTTCAACGAATGACAGAGGAATTCTCTTATGGTTACCTCCACGGGTTAAAGAAACGGTTTGATCGGTGGGTGGGACTTGACATTTTAGACGTGCCTTGTAACGTCGCCCTAAAAGTGTTTGTTATTGTCACTGCTAGCTACAGTAACTGTAGCTGCTGACTAGCTAACGTTAGCGCATAGCTAGCTAAAACGGAAAACAACAGTTTCCCTCAACTAGCTACCAAGAAAGCGCCACAATGCATGACGCTTACGAACCGGTCCCTATCCTGGAGAAACTGCCTCTCCAGATTGATTGTCTTGCGGCCTGGGGTAAGTTAATA
Source organism: Coregonus clupeaformis (assembly GCF_020615455.1). Taxonomy (NCBI): domain Eukaryota; kingdom Metazoa; phylum Chordata; class Actinopteri; order Salmoniformes; family Salmonidae; genus Coregonus; species Coregonus clupeaformis. The sequence goes on from NC_059220.1 coordinate 6,685,215, forward strand.
TTGTCAGCAAGCTAGCTAGCTACAGTAGCAAGCTAACATAGCAAATTATTGTTGCCATACACTAGCTGACTAGGTAGGTACTAAGCTAGCTAGCTGGCTGGTTTAAGCTAGCTAGCTGGCTGGTTTGTTTAACAGATAACCAACTGATAACTCTCGCCAGCTAGTTGTAGCAGATTTAACTTGATGAGTTTTGAGTTGACAGACAATTGTAAACAAAGCAACCCTGTTTTGCACCTGGTCGAGAACTTGGGAGGGTTTTTTGTTGTTTTTGTTTGTAGAGACGTCCTATTTAATTGATACCGTTATGTTATAATGTCGCTCAGTGACGTGTGTTCCCTATGTAGTGCACTACATTTTGGGATGTAGTCATACTTATTGACCTTCTCTCCCGTATCACGTAACAGAGGAATGGCTTCTGGTGGGGACTAAACCAGGCCATCTCCTGCTCTACAGGATAAAAAAGGATGCAGGTGAATAAGAGAAAGACATCTGCTGTCAGTGTCCTGTGTCCCTGCCAGTGTCCTGTGTCCCTGCCAGTGTCCTGAGTCCCTGTGTCCCTGTCAGTGTCCTGTGTCCCTGTCAGTGTCCTGTGTCTCTGTCAGTATCCCTGTCAGTGTCCTGTGTCCCAGTGTCCTGAGTCCCTGTGTCCCTGTCAGTGTCCAGTGTCCTGTGTCCCTGTCAGTGTCCTGTGTCTCTGTCAGTGTCCTGAGTCCCTGTGTCAGTGTCCTGTGTCCCTGTGTATTTGTATGCGTGTCCCAGGCCCTGTCTATTTGTATGTGAATGGTTGGCGTCTTAAAGCATAGTTTCCAGTGTCATTTTTTGTTGTTGGCTATTTCCTCATTCCTTAGCAGGTGTTTCAAACAAGGAAACATATCCTATCTCTCTTTCTTCCTCATAGGTACCAACAGGTTTGAGGTGACTCTGGAGAAGTCCAACAAGAACTTCTCCAAGAAGATCCAGCAGGTACCATTTAGTCATAGTGAGGATGAGACTTCACATTCTGTTGACGTGACAGTCGTTTCTAAATGAGGTTATGTCAGATTAAAGAAATATAGTAGCCACTCCGTTGTCCTAGCCGGGTTCAGTTGCTGTCATTGTGAAGCCAAGCATGGTATGATAATGACTGACGAGGATTTGGTGTGTGTGTGTGCGTCCTGCGCTAGCTTAGCACCATTAGCTTCCTCCCTCTCTATGAGTACAACTCAGGGTAAACTGTTCATACCACAGCTTGAACACGTGACCGCCCACTTGACAACGTATCAACTAGTCGCGCCACCAAAAAGGATCCTCCTCGATAGCCCCAACTGGCGACATTTCAAGCTGTGGAGAGAGCGTACAGCCCGTCCTTATATCCGTTGCACTGGCTTGATCACAAACAGACTTGCACTCAGGCTACCGTTGTCCCGCTGTCCAGTTCAACCTCCTCTTGTCTCTCCTTCTCTCAGCTGTTTGTTGTGTCACAGTACAAGATCCTCATCAGTCTGTTAGGTAGGTGAAACAGATTCTCTTCAGCAAACAAGCAGACATGTTGTTTACTTGAACATGTGGTTGTTAATCTCAGTAATCCATAGGTCATATGTTTTTTTAATATTGCTTTACTGGGTGTGTGAACCCTTCTCCCCCCTACAGAGAACAACATCCATGTCCATGATCTGTTGACCTTCCAGCAGATTACTGTGGTCTCCAAGGCCAGAGGGGCAACGCTCTTCGCCTGTGACCTGCAGGTGAGATGACAAAGTGACATAGTTTGTAAATGTCTTGCCGTGAACCAGTGAATTCTATTTATCTGTAGCTCCTGTAAAGATATCTCCTGTAAAATCTGTTTCCCTGTGACAATGGACAAATATATCTTCTTCTTCTTCTTCTTCTTCTTCTTCCCGCAGCAGTCCCCCTCAGGAGAGGCCCAGCTGAGGATGTGTGTTGCTGTGAAGAAGAAGCTTCAGCTGTACTACTGGAAGGACAGGGAGTTCTATGAGCTACAGGTAAGACAGGGAGTCCTATGAGCTACAGGTAAGACAGGGAGTCCTATGAGCTACAGGTAAGACAGGGAGTTCTATGAGCTACAGGTAAGACAGGGAATTCTATGAGCTACAGGTAAGACAGGGAGTTCTATGAGCTACAGGTAAGACAGGGAGTTCTATGAGCTACAGGTAAGACAGGGAGTTCTATGAGCTACAGGTAAGACAGGGAGTTCTATGAGCTACAGGTAAGACAGGGAGTTCTATGAGCTACAGGTAAGACAGGGAGTTCTATGCGCTACAGGTAAGACAGGGAGTCCTATGAGCTACAGGTAAGACAGGGAGGGAGGTGACATGGGGAGGGGAGGGATATTGTTCACCAAAAGGTATTAACCCGATAAGTGTTTTTGTTGTTGTTTGTGTGTCAGGGAGACTTTGCTGCTCCAGACATCCCGAAGTCCATGGCCTGGTGTCAGAACTCCATCTGTGTTGGCTTCAAGAGGGACTACTACCTCATCCGGGTCAGTTCGGCACATTACCAGAAAAACAGTCCACTCTGTGTATTTTAATGTTTTGCTGCAGACATGACAGAATGAAGTTCGACGAAGATCTATGAAGGTCTATGAGTCACAATGTTGCAGAGTCCTTGTTACCCTTCGGCCTCTCCTGGGTTGTGTTCATTAGGGCCATACTGTATCAAAACGTTTAAAAAAGGAAAACCAAAATGAGTGTTTTTGTCCTTTTTTTTTCTTCCATTTGGTGCCTAATGATCTCTCCCCTGGCGCGTCATCTCTCTCTCTCTCTCTGTCTTTCGGTGCCCTCCAGATGGATGGTCGTGGTTCCATCAAGGAGCTCTTCCCCACGGGGAAGCAGCTGGAGCCACTGGTGGTTCCCCTGGCTGATGGGAAGGTGGCGGTGGGTCAGGATGACCTCACAGTGGTGCTCAACGAGGAGGGCGTCTGCACTCAGAAGTGTGCCCTCAACTGGACCGACATCCCCATCGCTATGGGTACTAACACTAACTCACTCCTTTTTGTTTACGTTTGTGTAATACCTGCAGCGTCACAAATAGAACCCTGTTCCCTATATATGGGGCCTGGTCAAGGGATGCCGACCCGCCCGTTCCCTCCGACCCTGTTCCCTATATATGGGGCCTGGTCAAGGCAGGTGCCATCCCTTCCCTTCCTGTCACATTTACCTAGCAGAGCCATTGGGACGCCAGAATACTTTCTGTCCTGACAATGCCAAAATTACTTTTACACGCTAAAACTAAGGCAACCGTCCTGCCCTTTTTGGTCTCTATAGTAGATATTTTATATAATGGGTCAAATGACTCTTTATTTGTTGTCTATAGACTCAATTGTAGTGTGATATGGTTTGAAAACTTGATGGTATCTCGAGACAGTTGCTAATAGTTTGTTTGCAATACTCCCTTCGTCCAGCAGGAGGCAGACTGTGTGGTGTTTGATGTTCCTATTCCTTAGTGGAGATTAGTTTCAAGTTTTAATGTCATGTGCACAAGTACAGTGAAATGCCTTTCTTGCAAACTCTAAACCCAACAATGCAGTAATCAATGTCAATGTAGTACTAAAAATAACACAAGGTAGAACAAAAACACACAAGAAAGTAAGAAGCCAGGGTCAGTTCCAATACCATATTAACAATGTGCAGGGATACTGGAGTGATGGAGGTAGATGTGTATAGGGGTCAGGTGACTATATACAGGGTCAGTTCCAATACCATATTAACAATGTGCAGGGATACTGGAGTGATGGAGGTAGATATGTATAGGGGTAAGGTGACTATATACAGGGTCAGTTCCAGTACCATATTAACAATGTGCAGGGATACTGGAGTGATGGAGGTAGATATGTATAGGGGTAAGGGGACAGGGATACTGGAGTGATGGAGGTAGATATGTATAGGGGGTAAGGGGACAGGGATACTGGAGTGATGGAGGTAGATATGTATAGGGTAAGGGGACAGGGATACTGGAGTGATGGAGGTAGATGTGTATAGGGGTAAGGTGACTATATACAGGGTCAGTTCCAATACCATATTAACAATGTGCAGGGATACTGGAGTGATGGAGGTAGATATGTATAGGGGTAAGGTGACTATATACAGGGTCAGTTCCAATACCATATTAACAATGTCCAGGGAGACTGGAGTGATGGAGGTAGATATGTATAGGGGGTCAGGTGACTATATACAGGGTCAGTTCCAGTACCATATTAACAATGTGCAGGGATACTGGAGTGATGGAGGTAGATATGTATAGGGGTCAGGTGACTATATACAGGGTCAGTTCCAATACCATATTAACAATGTGCAGGGATACTGGAGTGATGGAGGTAGATATGTATAGGGGGTAAGGTGACTATATACAGGGTCAGTTCCAGTACCATATTAACAATGTGCAGGGATACTGGAGTGATGGAGGTAGATATGTATAGGGGTCAGGTGACTATATACAGGGTCAGTTCCAATACCATATTAACAATGTGCAGGGATACTGGAGTGATGGAGGTAGATATGTATAGGGGTCAGGTGACTATATACAGGGTCAGTTCCAGTACCATATTAACAATGTGCAGGGATACTGGAGTGATGGAGGTAGATATGTATAGGGGTCAGGTGACTATATACAGGGTCAGTTCCAGTACCATATTAACAATGTGCAGGGATACTGGAGTGATGGAGGTAGATATGTATAGGGGTAAGGTGACTATATACAGGGTCAGTTCCAGTACCATATTAACAATGTGCAGGGATACTGGAGTGATGGAGGTAGATATGTATAGGGGTAAGGTGACTATATACAGGGTCAGTTCCAGTACCATATTAACAATGTGCAGGGATACTGGAGTGATGGAGGTAGATATGTATAGGGGTCAGGTGACTATATACAGGGTCAGTTCCAGTACCATATTAACAATGTGCAGGGATACTGGAGTGATGGAGGTAGATATGTATAGGGGTCAGGTGACTATATACAGGGTCAGTTCCAATACCATATTAACAATGTGCAGGGATACTGGAGTGATGGAGGTAGATATGTATAGGGGTAAGGTGACTATATACAGGGTCAGTTCCAATACCATATTAACAATGTGCAGGGATACTGGAGTGATGGAGGTAGATATGTATGGGGGTAAGGTGACTATATACAGGGTCAGTTCCAGTACTATATTAACAATGTGCAGGGATACTGGAGTGATGGAGGTAGATATGTATAGGGGTCAGGTGACTATATACAGGGTCAGTTCAATACCATATTAACAATGTGCAGGGATACTGGAGTGATAGAGGTAGATATGTATAGGGGTCAGGTGACTATATACAGGGTCAGTTCCAATACCATATTAACAATGTTCAGGGATACTGGAGTGATGGAGGTAGATATGTATAGGGGTAAGGTGACTAGGCATCAGGATATATGATAAACAGAGTAGCAGCAGCTTGTATGTGAGTGGGTGTGTAGAGTCAGTATAAATGTATATACTGTGTGAGTGTCAGTGTGTGTGAGCGTGTAGGGTCCTGTGAGCGTGTAGGGTCCTGTGAGCGTGTAGGGTCCTGTGAGTGTGCATAGAGACAGTGGAAATATATAATACAAAGGTCAACTCAGACCCTGTAGTCATTCTGTTAGGTATTTAGCAGTCTTACGGCTTGGGGCCAAAAGCTGTTCAGGAGCCTGTTGGTGTCAGACTTGATGCGCCGGTACCGCTTGCCGAGCGGAAGCAGAGAGAACAGTCTATGGCTTGGGTGTCTGGAGTCTTTAACGATTTTCCGGGCCTTCCTTTCACACCGCCTGTATAGAGGTCCTGGATGGCAGGCAGCTCGGCCCCAGTGATGTACTGGGCTGTCCGCACCAACCTCTGTAGCACCATGCGATCCAGGGCGGTGCTATTGCCGTACCAAGCAGTGATGGAGCCAGTCAAGATGCTCTCAATGGTGCAACTGTATAACTTTTTAAGGATTTGATGGCCCATGCCAAACATGGGAAGGGAAGAGACACTGTCGTGCCTTCTCCATGACTGTGCGCGCGTGGACCATTTTTTAAGTCCTTAGTGATTTGGACCTCCAAGGAATTTGAAGCTCTTGACTCGCTCCACTGCAGCCCCTTCGATGTGGATGGGGGCGTGCTCGCCCCTCCGTTTCCTGTAGTCCACGAAGAGCTCCCTGGTCTTACTGGCTTTGAGGGGGAGGTTGTTGTCCCGGCCCCACACTGCCAGGTCACTGACCTCCTCCCTGTAGGCTGTCTCATCGTCGCCGGTGATCAGGCATACCACCGTCGTGTCGTCAGAAAACTTGATGATGGTGTTGGAGTCTTGTTTGGCCTCTCAGTCGTGGGTGAACAGGGAGTGCAGGAGGGGACTAAGCACACACCCCGGTTGGGTCAGCGTGGCGGAGGTGATGTTGCCTACCCTTACTACCTGGGGTCGGCCAGTCAGGAAGTCCAGGATTGCAGAGGGAGGTGTTCAGTCCCAGGGTCCTAAGCTTGGTGATGAGCTTGGAGGGGACAATGGTGTTGAACGCTGAGATGTAGTTAATGAACAGCGTTCTCACATAGGTATTCCTCTTATCTAGGTGGGTGAGGGCAGTGTGGAGTGCAATTGAGATTGCGTCGTCTATGGATCTGTTGTGGCGGTATGCAAATTGGAGTGGGTCTAGTGTGTCTGGGATGATGGAGTTGATGTGAGCAATTACCGGCCTTTCAAAGCACTTCATGATTACAGATGTGAGTGCTACAGGGCGGTAGTCATTGTGGCATGAAGCCTTAGAGTTCTTAGGAACAGGAATGATGGTGGTCATTTTAAGACGTGTGGTGATTACAGACTGGAACGAGGAGAGGTTGGAAATTACAGTGAATATGGCTGCTCTGAGCCCCTGGGATACTTGCCATATATGCTGCTCTGAGTACGCGCCCTGGGATACCGTCCGGCCTGCTCTTACAACGCGCCCTGGGATACCGTCCGGCCTTGCCTGCGCCTGCTCCTACAACACGCCCTGGGATACCGTCCGGCCTTGCCTGCGCCTGCTCTGAGAACACGCCCTGGGATACCGTCCGGCCTTGCCAGTGAATATGCCTGCTCTGAGAACACGCCCTGGGATACCGTCCGGCCTTGCCTGTGAATATGCCTGCTCTGACAACACGCCCTGGGATACCGTCCGGCCTTGCCTGCGCCTGCTCTGACAACGCGCCCTGGAAAACCGTCCGGCCTTGCGAGTGTTGACCTGATTTTTAAAGACCTTACGGCCTCGAGAGCGAAATCACCCAGTCCTCCGGGTCGTTGGGGGCCCTCAAGCGTGGTACGGTGTTGTTATTGTCGACGCGTGCATAAAATGCATTGAGTTCATCTGGTAGAGTGGCATCGTTTGGGCAAGATCACGGCTGGGTCTTCCTCTGTAATCCGTAATGGACTGTAGCCCCCAGCCACATGCAGCGGGCGTCGGAGCCTGTGTAGTATGATTCCACCTTGTTCCTATATTGTCCTTTTGCTAATCTGATGGCTCTGCGGAGGTCGTAGCGGGACTTCCTGTACTTGTTCCTGTCCTCCTCAGCCATAGCCCTGTCCTTAGCTTAGCGCCAACCAGTGTTAATCCCAGGCTTTTTATTGGGGAAGCAGCGAACCTTCACTGCGGGGACAACGTCAGCGATGCATTTCCTTATGAAGCCGGTGACTGAGGTGGTTAACTCGTCGATGTTATTGGCGAAGCAGTCCTGGAGCATAATCTCTGATTCTGATTACCATTTCTCAACGGAGAGAGTCACATACTTCCTGTTTGAGCTTCTGCTTGTAAACAGGAAGTAGGAGTACAGAGTCACGGTCTGATTTGCTGAATGGTGGACGAGGGAGGGCCTTGTATGCTTGCTTGTGGGTAGAGAAACACTGGTCTAGGACTCTATTGCCCCTAGTGGTGAAGGAGATGTGTTGCAGGAAGTTGGGCATTTTTAATTTAATTTTTAATTGTACCTTTTATTTAACTAGGCAAGTCAGTTAAGAACAAATTCTTATTTACAATGACGGCCTACACCGGCCAAACCCAGACGACGCTGGGCCAATTGTGCGCCACCCTATGGGACTCCCAATCATGTCCGGTTGTGATACAGCCTGGAATCGAACCAGGGGGGTCTGTAGTGACGCCTCAAGCACTGAGATGCAGTGCCTTAGACCACTGCGCCACTCGGGAGCCCAACAAGGAAGGCAGCCTCCGGATGTAGCCTATCTTTTCCTACTTGTTTATAGCCTCGTACAGTTCCTTAAGTGCCAGCTTGTTATATGTCTTGAGGTGGAATGTACACAACAGTCACGATAACAGCTGAAAACTCCCTTGAGAGGTAGAAGAGTCGGCATTTGACCATCAGGTATTGCAAGATGGGTGAACAGTGGGTCGAGACTACCACTGCGCTCGAGTCAGAACACCATTTGTTGTTGATGAAGAGGCATTGATTTCCCTTGATTTCCCTGACTCTACTATCCTGTCCGCTCGGTGAATGGAGAATCAGAGGTCATCCTTCTATTGGTCCTCTGTAGCTCAGCTGGTAGAGCACAGCGCTTGTAACGCCAAGGTAGTGGGTTCGATCCCCGGGACCACCCATGCACAACATTTTTTTTATGCACGCATGACTGTAAGTCGCTTTGGATAAAAGCGTCTGCTAAATGGCGTATTTTTTTATATTTTTTTTTATTGGCCAATAGAATGGAGGGAAGAGCTGGCCAGTTCTACCTTCGCCTTAATCTCGCCAGGATCCCCCCTCTCTTGCCTCTGTAACGCCAGCGTTTCCTATTGGATGCCCTGGAAATTGGTTCGGAATTACAGAAGGAGACCAGGGCAGATGAGTCGAAGTTGAAGCTGGAATTGGGATAAGTAACTGCTGATCTGATGTTCATAAGTTATTGTCGGTTATAATAAATCATAGCAGATACATTTAGTGAAAAATGAAGTAAAAATAAACACCAAAAGAATCACAAAACGGCCAATGTTTGGTCGGAACTCACATAATGGCTGCCGTACAGCATGGCGCCGTCTTTGGATGGGTTTTGCAGGGCTTGAATTTTAGACAGGGACTCCTTCTTCTTCTCCTTCTTCAGAGTGCTGCTGTTAACTCTCCTCCTCTCGTAATCACTCTCTCCCTCACTTAAAAAAAATAAAAAGATCCTTTTTTAAACTTTGTTTTTTTGTACTGTGTCTAATGCCATTACCTCACAGTTGCAACACAACACATACAGGAGCACTGCTGTAATCTCTTGTTGACTAGACTGTGGAAACATGAGCATCTGACTAAATTATGCCAGATTTTAGTTTTGGTTTAACCAAGATTGCTATGTTGTCCGTTTTAGTTTGGCAAGTCTAGCTGTGGAACACAACGTGGAGCTGTCTTTTTTGGCCTGAGATGCCACCAGTCCAGTTTTCTAATGAGACAAAGAAAATGAAGTCTCTCTCTGTCTATCTGTATCTCATGGTAACAATCTGACAGGGGGAATGAAGTCTCTCTCTGTCTATCTGTATCTCATAGTAACAATCTGACAGGGGGAATGAAGTCTCTCTCTGTCTATCTGTATCTCATGGTAACAATCTGACGGGGGAATGAAGTCTCTCTCTGTCTATCTGTATCTCATGGTAACAATCTGACAGGGGGAATGAAGTCTCTCTCTGTCTATCTGTATCTCATAGTAACAATCTGACAGGGGGAATGAAGTCTCTCTCTGTCTATCTGTATCTCATAGTAACAATCTGACAGGGGGAATGAAGTCTCTCTCTGTCTATCTGTATCTCATGGTAACAATCTGACAGGGGAAATGAAGTTCGAAGCTACTGAGGTTTCAATTCAAACAGCAATTTCCTCATTTAGTATGATCCGACTGATCGTGTGGTTTTGGCAGGAGGCAGGGCAGGAAGAGGACTGGCCAGCTTCGGCCCCTAACCCCCCCATATCTCCACACACACACACTTCCTACTCATCTCTGTGCAAGACTGGCTAACTAAGAACTTGGATGATATGGGATCCCCCCCCGTGATCTGTCAGTCTGTCCCCAATCCCCAGGCCAGTGTGAGGCGCTGTGAGCTGTAGAAGGAGTTGTAATGTGTCATTCCACCACAGCTGTAGATGTCCGGCTAAACTATGATTTCCTGTGTGCCCTGCTAGCCCCAAGGTCTCCAGTCTCTACACAGACTTACAGATAGAGCCTGTTGTATGGGCTTTGAACCACTAGAACCGTGACTTGAGGATGCATATTTTAACATTCTGATCCCAAAGTTGTTTGTTTCAGTAGGTCCCAGTGCTTTGTAGTCAGTGTTGGGTAGATACCTGGCTGTAATCCATTAGGAGTGTATTCTGTTGATAGTAATGATAATATCACATCAAGCCTCCCCTGTTCTTTTACCCACCTGTCTCTCTGTCTCTGTCTCTCTCTCTCTCTCTCTCTCTCTCGCTCTCTGTCTCTCTCTGTCTCTCTCTCTCTGTCTCTCTCTCTCTGTCTCTCTCTCTCTGTCTCTCTCTCTGTCTCTCTCTCTCTCTCTCTCTGTGTCTGTGTCACGAGAATTTTGTTATCTCCATGGTTGAAGTCAACTAACTTCTTAAATCTTTGAATAATTCCCAAAAGGTTGTAAATCTCTTAGTTTGAATAAATTAAAGAAAGACCCAATTCTGCAATGGTCAGCATGTTTATTCATGAGAGCGCTCTGCAACAAAATGGTCTTGCAATCTTTTTATATACACACACGTCAGAGGAAAAATCCCACCCTGCTTTAGGCGGCTGTATTTTTCCACCGTACACATCTTGTAAACTCACCTGGGTTTAGCTGATGTGGTTTTCCTCTGCTCTCCTGACCATCAGGTCACACACACACAGACACACGCACACACACACACACGTACACACGCACGCACACACACACACACACACACACACACACTCCTTGCTCGGGCAGGCTGCATTTTTTTGTTATCGCCGTCCTCACAATATTCTGCAAGCCTTTTTTTTCACTCCCCATTCCCTGTGTGTTTTGGGAACCAGTCTCCTGTTATTGGTTTCAATCGTTTTGCACTTCTGCTTGCCTAATTACAAGACACAAATACTCTGTTGCTGGGATATAAACACATTTGATTAACTCTCTAAGCTCTAGTCTACTAATTAGTCATACATTATTAGTTTAACTGAGGGAGTGACATTTTAGTCATATCTTACTCACACATTTCTTTATCAATCCACCCTTTGACTAAATTTCACACACACGTTTAAAATACATTCTTATCAAATGAAACACACAACAAGGCATACAACTTGTTTTGCATATTAAATGAATCACTAGTACAAAACACACTATAAAAATACAATTCGTCTTGCATTGCTACCAAATGTTACTTCCAACCATAACTCAACGCTCCTTGTTAGGATTTTCACTATAATTTTCATTGAAAAGATAATACACTTAACATCAAAAATTGTCTCATCCAATTTAGGTTCATCAGGGTTAAAATCTTCTGCATCGTCCACTAGAGCGGGAGGATATAGGTCGTCGTTCCATCGGTCTGAGTAGGGAATGGGCCCATCTCCAATGCCTTGCTCACCAACCCTCAGACACAGGGAATAAGACAACACCCACAAAGAATACCCATACAAGCTATAGCTGCACCCAGAATAGTTGCAACAATAGTTTTCCATTTACCAAACATTTCATCAACCCATCCAGTCAATGATGTATTCACCCCCCCCCAGTTCTCAGCCCATTCTTCACTCAATGCAGTGAGACCTGCCAGTGCTCTAGTTACTGTACCATCTGGGGCTGTATTGTTGGGGATAAACGTACAACGATGACCTCCCACCATCTTGCAAATCCCGCCCTTCTCTACTGAAAGCATATCGAGAGCCAACCTGTTCTGTCAGGCATGAGTGAGGTGGCGGATAGTTGGTCTATTCTGTCAGGGCATGAGTGAGGTGGCGGATAGTTGGTCTATTCTGTCAGGGCATGAGTGAGGTGGCGGATAGTTGGTCTATTCTGTCAGGGCATGAGTGAGGTGGCGGATAGTTGGTCTATTCTGTCAGGGCATGAGTGAGGTGACGGATAGTTGGTCTATTCTGTCAGGGCATGAGTGAGGTGGCGGATAGTTGGTCTGAGATTCCCTTCACTGCATCCTTTGTCTGATTAATGAACCTTTTGTTGATTGTAATAGATGTAATTAATCCAGTCAATATTTGTATTAATTGTAACCCACCAGAAATGTTTTGTTGTAAACCCTTCTCCAATTTGATCTGCGATTCGCATTACTTTGGTGTCTATAACATTGATAATCTCCGGGGGTCATGGTGAATTGGGGTGTCTTAACATTCTCTTTTTTAAGAGCGAATATTTTAATATCAGAACAATTAGGTGAGGTTTGGTTTGATCCCAAATCTATCACACAAGAGAACATGGTCTGAGGCATAGGTGCAGTTAGAAGGGTTGGCCTACCTGTTGAACAGGCATAGTTTGGCCCAACGCCCTAGCTGTGTAGTTCATCCACTTTACCCAGAAGTTCTCTTTTGAAATTCCTTCTACTTCTCCTTGGTTCATTTCCTGCATGAGGAAATGTTCTACCCTTGGTGGTTTAGTGCTATTTAGGATTCCTTCTGAGGGCCTTCCAAAGGGTGTTAGACTAGTTTTTTATTTTACATACCTCTGGTGATAACATTGGATCTACCTGCTGTTCTGTCCCGGGGGTGGAAGTTTCATTTCTCTCCTGAAAAATGAGCGTCCCACATGTATTTGCCCCGACATCAACACAGACCCAATAGTTCCTTGCTATGTCATCTTGCATAATTGACTTTACCGTTATCACCAGTTCCGTTTTGCATTTATCATGGGTTTGTTTAATTCCTCATCGGTGTGCTGCGTCCATCCCATTCTCATAGTATGTTCCCCAGGTATGTTTAAACACCTTTGCCCAAGGACATATGCTATCCCCAGTGCAAATGTATTTTCCATACCTTCTAGGACCTTCCTTTCTTGTACACGCCCCCCTCTTACCAATGCCCCCAAAGCCTCCTAACTCTTCATGAGAGAAGGCGAATGGTACTTTGAATCCCCCATCTTGTCCTAAACGGACTTTAACTATAAAATAATCATTCTCCCAATAGTCTTTCTTGGTTTCAGTATTTCTACGAGATCGAATCAGTGCCTTGGTATTATTTTGTTCATCATTTCCCTGTTTAGGTTGACCTGGATGAATCCATAATATGGTTAACAAGATGATGCAGCTCAGAGTCCCCCAAAATCCCCAAAACTGCCATCCCAATCCTGTCCCTGACCCACCTGCCTGGTACTTCCCCATACCCACACCTCTAGGAACACCCCACAGTGATGAAAGGTCGGGGTAGGGTTTCTTCGTTAACAGAGTTTACCCCCTAACCCTAGTGGTTCAGTTCTTCTCTTTAACTCTGTGTGTGTTCAACGGTGCTGGTATGTGGGCGTACCTTTTTGCAGTGGGTAACGTGGACCCAAGTGGCTCTCTCAGCTATTCTTACAGCGAAGGCAGTTACCAATAGGACTTGGTATGGTCCCTCCCAGCAGGGCTGCTTCCAGTCTTTCTTCTTTAAGGATTGGATCCACACCCAGTCACCTGGTTGGATAGAGTGGGTTACCTTCTCCTTTAGTTCTCCTGTGGGACACAATCTTTGACATACGGCTTTGGTTAACGAACAGTCTCCTCATATGTTCTGCCAATGTGTCTTCTGCCTCTGTCTGCCTGTTCAAGTCTACCTAACTCGGGCATTCTGTATGGTCTCCCAAATACCTTCTCGACGGGGGATAACCCATCTTTATCTGGGGTTACTCTAATGGTGATCAACACTATTGGTAGGCATTGTACCCAATTTCTTCCCTTCACTCCGTGATAACTCTATAAAATCAATTTCCAATTGCTGGACTGGATATTTTGCCAGGGGATATTCCCCCTGGGGTGCTCTCTCTACCTTGGTGATTATTCTGTGCACAGATGACACATCTGTAACAAAACAATGTTTTCAGTATGTCGTTATACCATAGGCCACAAAGTGTTTCCTGTTCCTGCTCTAACAGTGTTTCCTAACCTGCTCTACCATCCCCCCTATTGACACATGACTTTACCCATGTGTCAATATTTCCGCATATCAAAACGGTAACTTTAATAAAATAAATAATTTATCTTTATGCCAGACATTATCTCGCAGGATTGCCCCTTTCTTTTTTTCCACATGTTCAATTCTTTATCCTGTGTTCTTTACAGTATGAAAATGTATCCACTCACTAACTGTAAGACGCTCCGGACAAGAGCGTCTGCTAAATGACCAAAATGCAAAATATTATCAAGAACATAGGAAATGTCTGTTTCCCCGTATGTTGTTCCTGTCACCTTTCTTAATGTCATATTTCACTCATTTGCTAATATAATCCCTTCGTGTAAGTAAGCAGTGATATTTTGTTCCCAGGCATCTATTTTAAAAAAAGTTTGATACGTTGTCTCCTACTGTCCCTTAACATATACTGTAGGGGATTTCCCTCAATCCTGGGAAATAAAGAAAATTAAAAAACTCCTCCCTCAGAACACATCGGATAACTCCACGTTTCATTAAATTCACTAAACCTATAAATAACAAACCCATAACCACTTTCCGGTAATCTACTGATTTTAAACCTGTTGCATTAATTTATTAAAATATAAACGTATTGTTTAATAAATCCATAACCTTCGAAAAATGTTTACTACGGCATCAGCCTAATAGTAAAAATGATCTCCCATTGTTCAACGTGAACTGTCTGCATAACTCACTGTTGTATAAACAAACTGTTCAGACATCCGCTTCACATTTCCCTCTGCTTCGTTTACTAAATCCTGGCATTAGTAAATCCTATCCACACACCACCGAAAATGAATAACATATTTGCATACACGTAACTAGAAAGCATGAATTGAATACCATTCTTGCTTAAACAATGCAATTCAACATTTCTCATCACCCAATTTCTATTACCTTTTTTTTTTTTACACAGGAAATCCTCTACAATCTCTACCCTCATCTAAATCTACCATTGGCTCTCCAATTCAATTTCCGACGATACCTAAACCGTGGATGTGCTGTGCTGATCTCCATTCTCAATGTTGACCCAATCAGTGATCCTCTTACCCTTGGATACTCACTGGCCCATGTCTTTCCAGTCCTCTGCTGGCTCCTTTGCGTGGGTGTTGTCATAGTGAAACCATTTCAATGCTACAGTTCTTTCTGTGGTTTTAAATAGTGCTTCCTCATAGATTGAATCTAGATCTGGGTGTTGGTTAAACCAGAGAGTACAGTGTAGGTCATCGGGGGACATTTTAGTGGGGCCTGGTACCACATCATCAGCAAGTTCCATTAAGGTTCGGGGAATATCAGTTACCCCCTTAACAAGTCTTGACTATACCAATAACATGGTTCCCCCTCCCCACAGATCACCATATTGTCTCTGACCATGTGTGTTTTCATTCCCCTCTCAGTGGGAGTGACGGCCACATTCAATTTAGCCATTACATCACGTCCTAGTAAGTTTACCGGACACACCTTAGATATCAGGACGGGTATGGTTGCCTCTCCTCCTGATTGGTCATGTTTTAGGGTTATTGGGGCTGATAACCTTTCAATAAATTGATGACCAGAGGCAGATCGCACTATGATTTTCTCCCCATCAAACCTCACTCCCTCTGGATTGTCTGCTGAACAGATTGCTGTCCTGCAAGCCCCTGTATCGCATAGGAATTTAATGTTCTTACCCATTACTGTCAATGTCAAATAAGGTTTCTGTTCCTGTTGAAGTGCCAGGTCAATAGTAGCCAATTCAAACACCTCACAACTTGGATCAATGGGCTCCTCAGTCTCCTCCTCACTAGAATCTACTCCCAGCAGAACTGACAAAAGAAAACACAGACTGTGATTTCCAGGACACTGCCCCTTTGTTCTGGCCTTCTGTCTCCCCGAGAGTTGGCACTCCCTTCAGGTCTCTTACTCCTCTTTTCTCTCCCGTTCTGCTCTTGGTAAACTGCATACCTTTTAACCTCAATCAGTGTTTCTGTGCCCCAGCCAATCAGGGTCTTTTTTTTTTATTGTTTGAGAAATTTCAGGCCTCATTCCGCTTAAAAAAAGGCTATTTTTAATTGTTGATGATACGGCCCATCTGCTACCTGTTTGCACTCGTGGATTTTAGAAAAATCAGCATGTCTATGGTAGTAATCTCTGAGATTGTTACATAGTTGATTACGTTTATCTCAATACTCTCCGTCTACGGCCCACTGTAAAATAACTCTGTCCTGGGGTCCAGTCTCCCTTCACAGTTGCCCAATCCTATCCTACCACTATCTGCAATCTCGATGGTTGTGGCCTGTTCTAGGCCAGTATTTGCAGGGCGCCTCACACTCTTTGGCAAAATGCCCTTCCTGACTACAGTTAAAGCACTTATTCTGTTCATGATGGATTGCATATCTTGTAACCTCAGCTAGCGGTGCCGTTCCCCACCCTATTAAAGTATTTTTAATGGTCCTGCTTATCTCTGATCTCATTCCACTGAAGAATGCTTTTTTAAATTGCTGATGGTAGGGCGTATCATTCCCCTGTCTCTGGTCTGGCTCGGGTATGCCACTGTTTGCGTTGAACACATCCTTAAGCCTCTCTAAGTATTGGCTAATAGTCTCACTATCCTCTTGTTTACACTCATGTACTTTAGAGAAGTCTGCATGACGATGGTAATGTTCCCCTGAGGCTATTACACAATTCAGTTGTTTTCCCAACATACTGGCCGTATCTAGCCCTTTCACTCGCTCTCTTTCTACTCTGCCTTTACACACCTTGTGCATCTGTTTTACCATGGATTCGAGTTTGTCTGCGTCCAGACGTCCCTCAAAACCATACCTCTCTAATAATTATTGTATCACTCTAACTGAATTGTTAGGTATTAAATAATTTTACAATATATATAAATATATATATTTGTAAACATTTATTTGGTCTTTAATTAGTTGATAACTCTGATGTCTTATACTTTTTAATTGTATGTTTCTTCCTCAAAAGAATCAATTGTAATTCGTTTCTTTCTACTTTGGACTTATTATTAGGTGTGACTTTTGAGCAAATGTTATGATCAACTTTTGTAATTAACCATTTAAATTATTCAACCCATAACCCAGAGTGTTTTAAGACCCCAGTTTCATGAAACGGACGGGACAACCATTCTTTCTCACGCGACCCATTTTAGTCCCCTCCTTTGGAATTAATTAATTATCGCGATTAATATATCTATTTTCTGGTGTACTTTTGACAACCCTCTTTCAGATTGTCTCAACACAAGTTTAAGTTTATGTTCGGTAATGGCCTCTCTACCTGAAGTCAATTTCGGACCCACCTCTCTTTACTTAAGTTTACTGGCTATACCACTCGCATTTTTTATCTGTCTAGAATACTGGCGCATTGGGTTTTCTCTAGATAAACGTCTAAAAACGCGATGGCAAGGCTTAGTGGATTTTGGTAATCATTCTCTGCCCTTTACAAGAATCACAGCAGTATTATTGCAAGTTCAGATCACTTCCCCCAAAATCCAATGAATAAAGATTACTGACCTTATTCTTGCAGCTCAATTTTGGTTGGATATCGTCACCGTTTCTGTCGTTTCCAGGTTGTCACCAGCCTGTATTGATCCCCCAATCTCAGAGGGCAGGTCTTTGTCTATACGGATGTATCATCCGCCGGTGTCCCCCGGAACGACAGAAGACGGATATTGATATCCGGCTCGAAGGACCAAGCTGTCACGAGAATTTTGTTATTTCAATGGTTGAAGTCAACTAACTTCTTAAATCTTTGAATAATTCCCAAAAGGTTGTAAATCTCTTAGTTTGAATAAATTAAACAAAGACCCAATTCTGCAATGGTCAGAATGTTTATTCATGAGCGCTCTGCAACAAAATGGTCGTACAATCTTTTTATATACACACACGTCAGAGGAAAAATCCCACCCTGCTTTAGGCGGCTGTATTTTTCCACCGTACACATCAACTCACACCTGGGTTTAGCTGATGTGATTTTCCTCCTGACCATCAGGTCACACACACACGCACACACACGCACGCACGCACGCACGCACACACACACACTCCTTGCTCGGGTAGGCTGCATTTTTTAGTTATCGCCGTCCTCACAATATCCTGCAAGCCTTTTTTTCACTCCCCTTTCCCTGTGTGTTTTGGGAATCAGTCTCCTGTTATTGGTTTCAATCGTTTTGCACTTCTGCTTGCCTAATCTTCTCTTGAGAGCCAGGTCTGCCTACGGCGGCCTTTCTCAATAGCAAGGCTATGCTCACTGAGTCTGTACATAGTCAAATATTTCCTTAATTTTGGGTCAGTCACAGTGGTCAGGTATTCTGCCACTGTGTACTCTCTGTTTAGGGCCAAATAGCATTCTAGTTTGCTCAGTTTTTTTGTAAATTCTTTCCAATGTGTCAAGTAATTCTCTTTTTTGTTTTCTCATGATTTTGTTGGGTCTAATTGTGTTGTCCTGGGGCTCTGTGGGGTCTGTTTGTGTTTGTGAACAGAGCCCCAGGACCAGCTTACTTAGGGGACTCTTCTCCAGGTTCATCTCTCTGTAGGTGATGGCTTTGTTATGGAAGGTTTGGGAATCGCTTCCTTCCTCTTTTCTGGATTTTGATAATTAGCGGGTGTCGGCCTAATTCTGCTCTGCATGCATTATTTGGTGTTTTACATTGTACACTGAGGATATTTTTTCAGAATTCTGCACGCAGAGTCTCAATTTGGTGTTTGTCCCATTTTTTATGAATTCTTGGTTGGTGAGCGGACCCCAGACCTCACAACCATAAAGGGCAATGGGTTCTATAACTGATTCAAGTATTTTTAGCCAGATCCTAATTGGTATGTTGAATTTTATATTCCTTTTGATGGCATAGAAGGCCCTTCTTGCCTTGTCTCTCAGATCGTTCACAGCTTTGTGGAAGTTACCTGTAGCGCTGATGTTTAGGCCGAGGTATGTATAGTTTTTTGTGTGCTCTAGGGCGCAGTGTCTAGATGGTATTTGTGGTCCTGGCAACTGGATCTTTTTTGGAACACCATTATTTTTGTCTTACTGATATTTACTGTCAGGTCCCAGGTCTGACAGAATATGTGCAGAAGATCTAGGTGCTGCTGTAGGTCTTCCTTGGTTGGGGACAGAAGCACCAGATCATCAGCAAACAGTAGACATTTTACTTCAGATTCTAGTAGGGTGAGGCCGGGTGCTGCAGACTGTTCTAGTGCCCTCGCCAATTCGTTGATATATATGTTGAAGAGGGTGGGGCCTAAACTGCATCCCTGTCTCACCCCATGGCCCTATGGAAAGAAATGTGTGTGTTTTTTGCCAATTTTAACGGCACACTTGTTGTTTGTGTACATGGATTATATAATGTCGTATGTTTTTCCCCCAACACCCCTTTCCATCAATGTGTATAGCAGACCCTCATGCCAAATGGAGTCAAAAGCTTTTTTGAAATCAACAAAGCATGAGAAGACTTTGCCTTTGTTTTGGTTTGTTTGTTTGTCAAATAGGGTGTGCAGGGTGAATACGTGGTCTGTCATATGGTAATTTGGTAAAAAGCCAATTTGACATTTGCTCAGTACATTGTTTTCACTGAGGAAATTTACGAGTCTCTCTCAGAGCACCAGTCCTTACATCATAGCTGTTTCTCTCTCCTCTCTCAGAACATCAGTCCCCCTACATCATAGCTGTCCTGCCGCGCTATGTGGAGATCAGGACCTTTGAACCCAGGCTGCTGGTTCAGAGTGTGGAGCTGCAGAGACCACGATTCATCACATCAGCTGGGTGATTATGCTAGCTATCACACTATACAGATCAGGGAGCTATCACACTATACAGATCATCTAGGATCTATCACACTATACACTATCACACTATACACTATCACACTATACACTATCACACTATACACTATCACACTATACAGATCAGAGCGTCTCATAGAAGGAGTGATCATCTAGGATCTATCACACTATACAGATCAGAGCGTCTCAGAGAAGGAGTGATCATCTAGGATCTATCACACTATACAGATCAGAGCGTCTCAGAGAAGGAGTGATCATCTAGGATCTATCACACTATACAGATCAGAGCATCTCAGAGAAGGAGTGATCATCTAGGATCTATCACACTATACAGATCAGAGCATCTCAGAGAAGGAGTGATCATCTAGGATCTATCACACTATACAGATCAGAGCATCTCAGAGAAGGAGTGATCATCTAGGATCTATCACACTATACAGATCAGAGCATCTCAGAGAAGGAGTGATCATCTAGGATCTATCACACTATACAGATCAGAGCATCTCAGAGAAGGAGTGATCATCTAGGATCTATCACACTATACAGATCAGAGCATCTCAGAGAAGGAGTGATCATCTAGGATCTATCACACTATACAGATCAGAGCATCTCAGAGAAGGAGTGATCATCTAGGATCTATCACACTATACAGATCAGAGCATCTCAGAGAAGGAGTGATCATCTAGGATCTATCACACTATACAGATCAGAGCATCTCAGAGAAGGAGTGATCATCTAGGAGCTATCACACTATACAGATCAGATCATCTAGGATCTATCACACTATACAGATCAGAGCGTCTCATAGTAGGAGTGATCATCTAGGATCTATCACACTATACAGATCAGAGCATCTCAGAGAAGGAGTGATCATCTAGGATCTATCACACTATACAGATCAGAGCATCTCAGAGAAGGAGTGATCATCTAGGATCTATCACACTATACAGATCAGAGCATCTCAGAGAAGGAGTGATCATCTAGGATCTATCACACTATACAGATCAGAGCATCTCAGAGAAGGAGTGATCATCTAGGATCTATCACACTATACAGATCAGAGCATCTCAGAGAAGGAGTGATCATCTAGGATCTATCACACTATACAGATCAGAGCATCTCAGAGAAGGAGTGATCATCTAGGATCTATCACACTATACAGATCAGAGCGTCTCAGAGAAGGAGTGATCATCTAGGATCTATCACACTATACAGATCAGAGTAGGAGTGATCATCTAGGATCTATCACACTATTCAGATCATCTAGGATCTATCACACTATACAGATCATCTAGGATCTATCACACTATACAGATCAGAGTAGGAGTGATCATCTAGGATCTATCACACTATTCAGATCATCTAGGATCTATCACACTATTCAGATCATCTAGGATCTATCACACTATACAGATCAGATCATCTAGGATCTTTCCATATTATCTTATTTGTTGTGATCTAAAGGGTAAAACTGATCCTAGATCAGCGCTCCGACTCTGAGACTCTGAGGATACCAGCTTGATTACCTGACCAGCTTGATTACCTGACCAGCTTGATTACCTGACCAGCTTGATTACCTGACCAGCTTGATTACCTGACCAGCTTGATTACCTGACCAGCTTGATTACCTGACCAGCTTGATTACCTGACCAGCTTGATTACCTGACCAGCTTGATTACCTGACCAGCTTGATTACCTGACCAGCTTGATTACCTGACCAGCTTGATTACCTGACCAGCTTGATTACCTGACCAGCTTGATTACCTGACCAGCTTGATTACCTGACCAGCTTGATTACCTGACCAGCTTGATTACCTGACCAGCTTGATTACCTGACCAGCTTGATTACCTGACCAGCTTGATTACCTGACCAGCTTGATTACCTGACCAGCTTGATTACCTGACCAGCTTGATTACCTGACCAGCTTGATTACCTGACCAGCTTGATTACCTGACCAGCTTGATTACCTGACCAGCTTGATTACCTGACCAGCTTGATTACCTGACCAGCTTGATTACCTGACCAGCTTGATTACCTGACCAGCATGATTACCTGACCAGCATGATTACCTGACCAGCTTGATTACCTGACCAGCTTGATTACCTGACCAGCTTGATTACCTGACCAGCTTGATTACCTGACCAGCTTGATTACCTGACCAGCATGATTACCTGACCAGCATGATTACCTGACCAGCTTGATTACCTGACAAGCTTGATTACCTGACCAGGTCAACAAAATCCTCTACGGTTATGTTTTGAAACGAGGGACACAAGATATAATGCATTTTTTATCCAGTGAACCAACTGAAAGGGAAACCAGCGTTATTCAGATCAAATGTCCCCCTTTAATAGTTTTGCGGTCTCTATTAGAACCAGAAACGAAAACTATAGAATTTAAATATAGTTTCAATAAAACAGACTCTCTGACGTATTCCAAAATGTTATTTTGATAGAGAACGTTTGTCTATCAACCATCACACATCATTACCTGTTGTAATGGAAAACCCTCCCTTGTCGTTCTCTCTCCTTCTTTCTGTCCCAGGCCCAATATAGTTTACGTGGCCAGCAACCATTTTGTGTGGCGCCTGGTGCCTGTGTCCATCGCCAGCCAGATCAGACAACTCCTACAGGACAAGCAGTTTGAACTGGCCCTGCAACTGGCGGTGAGTAGGATAAACTACCACTGACAGACTGGTGTTCTACCTGGACACCAAAAGGGTTCTACCTGGACACCAAAAGGGTTCTACCTGGACACCAAAAGGGTTCTACCTGGACACCAAAAGGGTTCTACCTGGACACCAAAAGGGTTCTACCTGGACACCAAAAGGGTTCTACCTGGACACCAAAAGGGTTCTACCTGGACACCAAAAGGGTTCTACCTGGAATCCAAAAGGGTTCTACCTGGAAACCAAAAGGGTTCTTCAAACGGTTCTCATATGGAGACAGTCAAAGAACCCTTTTAGGTTCTAGATTATTTTCTATAGGACAGTTAGGATCCAGAGGGCTGGGTAAGGGTTATGGGGCTGGGTAATGGGGACAGATAGGATCCAGAGGGCTGGGTAAGGGTTAGGGGCTGGGTAATGGGGACAGATAGGATCCAGAGGGCTGGGTAAGGGTTAGGGGCTGGGTAATGGGGACAGATGTATATAATACTGGCCTGTCATGGTATGACTCACTTCATCCCTCTGTCTCTCTCTCTCTCTCTCCTCCTGCATCTCTCATCTTGTCTCTCCCCCTCCCCTCCTCCATCCCTCTCTCCCCCTCCCCTCCTCCATCCCTCTCTCCCCCTCCCCTCCTCCATCCCTCTCTCCCCCTCCCCTCCTCCATCCCTCTCTCCCCCTCCCCTCCTCCATCCCTCTCTCCCCCTCCCCTCCTCCCATCCCTCTCTCCCCCTCCCTCCTCCATCCCTCTCTCCCCCTCCCTCCTCCATCCCTCTCTCCCCCTCCCTCCTCCATCCCTCTCTCCCCCTCCCTCCTCCATCCCTCTCTCCCCCTCCCTCCTCCATCCCTCTCTCCCCCTCCCTCCTCCATCCCTCTCTCCCCCTTCCCTCTCTCCCCCCTCCCTCCTCCATCCCTCTCTCCCCCTCCCTCCTCCATCCCTCTCTCCCCCTCCCCTCCTCCATCCCTCTCTCCCCCTTCCCTCGCTCCCCTCCCTCCTCCATCCCTCTCTCCCCCTCCCCTCCTCCATCCCTCTCTCCCCCTCCCCTCCTCCATCCCCCTCTCCCCCCCCCCTCCTCCATCCCCCTCTCCTCCTCCATCCCTCTCCCCCTCCCTCCTCCATCCCTCTCTCCCCTCCCCTCCTCCATCCCTCTCTCCCCCTTCCCTCTCTCCCCCTCCCTCCTCCATCCCTCTCTCCCCCTCCCCTCCCCTTCCCTCTCTCCCCCCTCCCTCCTCCATCCCTCTCTCCCCCTCCCCTCCTCCATCCCTCTCTCCCCCTCCCCTCCTCCATCCCTCTCTCCCCCTTCCCTCTCTCCCCTCCCTCCTCCATCCCTCTCTCCCCCTTCCCTCTCTCCCCCTCCCCTCCTCCATCCCTCTCTCCCCCTCCCTCCTCCATCCCTCTCTCCCCCTCCCCTCCTCCATCCCTCTCTCCCCCAGAAGATGAAGGATGATGTGGAAGGCGATAAGAGACAGCAGGTTCACCACATCCAGAATCTCTACGCCTTCAATCTGTTCTGTCAGAAGAGGTTTGATGACTCCATGCAGGTGTTTGCTAAGCTCGGCACAGGTGAGGTTTTTACCAACATCATTATCTGAGACGGGAGGTTTTTACCAACATCATTATCTGAGACAGGAGGTTTTTACCAACATCATTATCTGAGACGGGAGGTTTTTACCAACATCATTATCTGAGACGGGAGGTTTTTACCAACATCATTATCTGAGACGGGATGTTTTTACCAACATCATTATCTGAGACGGGAGGTTTTTAGCTACATCATTATCTGAGACAGGAGGTTTTTACCAACATCATTATCTGAGACGGGAGGTTTTGACCAACATCATTATCTGAGACAGGAGGTTTTTACCAACATCATTATCTGAGACAGGAGGTTTTTACCAACATTATCTGAGACGGGAGGTTTTTACCAACATTATTATCTGAGACGGGATGTTTTTACCAACATCATTATCTGAGACAGGAGGTTTTTACCAACATCATTATCTGAGACAGGAGGTTTTTAGCTACAATGTGTGAAGTGGAAGTGATAAAGCAGCTGTGGTGTTCTTCTTGATTTAGCACAGGATAAAACGCCTTTCGGCCAATCATAACCAACAAGGGCTCTGGTCAACAGTAGTGCACTGTATAGGGTGTCATTTGGGACGCGTGGCGCCTAGGTCAAAAGTAGTGCACTATTTGGAACGTAACCATAGTAACGCTGTACCTTCCTTCCCACAGATCCCACCCATGTGATAGGTCTGTATCCGGACCTGCTCCCCACCGACTACCGTAAGCAGCTGCACTACCCCAACCCCCTGCCGACTCTGTCAGGAGCAGAGCTGGAGAAGGCCTACCTCGCGCTCATAGACTATCTGACACAGGTGTGTTGTTGTAGCGTTTACCAGCAGCGTACCGCCCTGCCGTCCCACCGCTGGCTTGCCTCTCTCTGTGTGCTGTCTCAGGTGGGTGGTTGTAGCGTTTACCAGCAGCGTACCACCCTGCCGTCCCACCGCTGGCTTGCCTCTCTCTGTGTGCTGTCTCAGGTGGGTGGTTGTAGCGTTTACCAGCAGCGTACCACCCTGCCGTCCCACCGCTGGCTTGCCTCTCTCTGTGTGCTGTCTCAGGTGGGTGGTTGTAGCGTTTACCAGCAGCGTACCGCCCTGCCGTCCCCACCGCTGGCTTGCCTCTCTCTGTGTGCTGTCTCAGGTGGGTGGTTGTAGCGTTTACCAGCAGCGTACCGCCCTGCCGTCCCACCGCTGGCTTGCCTCTCTCTGTGTGCCGTCTCAGGTGGGTGGTTGTAGCGTTTACCAGCAGCATTACCGCCCTGCCGTCCCACCGCTGGCTTGCCTCTCTCTGTGTGCTGTCTCAGGTGGGTGGTTGTAGCGTTTACCAGCAGCGTACCGCCCTGCCGTCCCACCGCTGGCTTGCCTCTCTCTGTGTGCTGTCTCAGGTGAATGTGCATCATCGCTCCAAATGATCCATATCCGTTTACTGTTGTAGAGAGGCAGGGGTGGTATGCTGCTGGACAGGGTTTTGTCTGCCATTATAATCCTTGGGCGGGCCGCCTAAAGTTCTTTCTTGGGTCGTCTAAGTCCAAACAGTATAAAAAAAAAAAAAAAAAAAGATATAAAGTATGTAGAAAAGATAATGGACATATATTTTTTTTATTGTCTTTTGAGAACCAACAATCACCAAAATAAAAGCTAGACAGTCGGGGAGAATTTGAAAATTCCTAAAATAATGAATTTAGCAGTATTGATGTTATGTTTGAGCAGGAGAACACAGAATTATCCATGGAAAAAAGCATAGAATTTCAGGAAATTAGCTTTAAAACTGCAATATTTTGGATATTGGCGGGGGAAAAAATGTATCTTCACCGCCAAGATGGGGACCTTTTTAAAAATAGTCTCCAACATGTTGCTGTGCCAATAGCCACGCTCACTACCTAAGCCCCTTTTTCCATCCAGAAAAAGGCTGATGACTGTGGTGTGGTGTGATGTGTGTATTCCAGAAACGCAGCCACCTGGTGAAGCAGCTGAACGACTCGGAGCCCTCCACCCCCTCTCCCCTCATGGAAGGAACGCCCACCATCAAGAGCAGAAAGAAGCTTCTGCAGATCATCGACACCACGCTGCTCAAATGCTACCTGCATGTACGGCCTCTGTTTCTTTGTGTCCCTTTTTTATCTTGTGTGTATAATCAAAAGGGCCAGTTTCCTGGACACTGATTTAAGACTAGTCCTGGACTGAAAAGCTCTCTTAATAAAGGTTGTCCATTGAGTATGGACTACTCTTCATCTGCGTCTGTAAAACCAGCTCATAGAATTATGGGATACAAACTCAGACTCCTCAGTCCTTCTTCAGAAATAAGGTGATTTTAATATTGCTTCTGTTTAATCTAGTGGCTCTCCTCTCTCCAGACCAACGTGTCCCTGGTGTCCCCTCTGTTAATCTAGTGGCTCTCCTCTCTCCAGACCAACATGGTCCTGGTGTCCCCTCTGTTAATCTAGTGGCTCTCTTCTCTCCAGACCAACGTGGCCCTGGTGTCCCCTCTGTTAATCTAGTGGCTCTCTTCTCTCCAGACCAACGTGTCCCCTCTGTTAATCTAGTGGCTCTCCTCTCTCCAGACCAACGTGTCCCCTCTGTTAATCTAGTGGCTCTCTTCTCTCCAGACCAACGTGTCCCCTCTGTTAATCTAGTGGCTCTCTTCTCTCCAGACCAACATGGTCCTGGTGTCCCCTCTGTTAATCTAGTGGCTCTCCTCTCTCCAGACCAACGTGTCCCCTCTGTTAATCTAGTGTCTCTCTTCTCTCCAGACCAACATGGTCCTGGTGTCCCCTCTGTTAATCTAGTGGCTCTCTTCTCTCCAGACCAACGTGTCCCCTCTGTTAATCTAGTGGCTCTCTTCTCTCCAGACCAACGTGTCCCCTCTGTTAATCTAGTGGCTCTCCTCTCTCCAGACCAACGTGTCCCCTCTGTTAATCTAGTGTCTCTCTTTTCTCTAGACCAACGTGTCCCCTCTGTTAATCTAGTGGCTCTCTTCTCTCCAGACCAACATGGTCCTGGTGTCCCCTCTGTTAATCTAGTGGCTCTCTTCTCTCCAGACCAACATGGTCCTGGTGTCCCCTCTGTTAATCTGGTGGCTCTCTTCTCTCCAGACCAACGTGGCCCTGGTGTCCCCTCTGTTAATCTAGTGGCTCTCTTCTCTCCAGACCAACGTGTCCCCTCTGTTAATCTAGTGGCTCTCTTCTCTCCAGACCAACGTGTCCCCTCTGTTAATCTAGTGGCTCTCTTCTCTCCAGACCAACATGGTCCTGGTGTCCCCTCTGTTAATCTAGTGGCTCTCCTCTCTCCAGACCAACGTGTCCCTGGTGTCCCCTCTGTTAATCTAGTGGCTCTCTTCTCTCCAGACCAACGTGTCCCCTCTGTTAATCTAGTGGCTCTCCTCTCTCCAGACCAACGTGTCCCCTCTGTTAATCTAGTGGCTCTCCTCTCTCCAGACCAACGTGTCCCCTCTGTTAATCTAGTGGCTCTCCTCTCTCCAGACCAACGTGTCCCCTCTGTTAATCTAGTGTCTCTCTTTTCTCTAGACCAACGTGTACCCTCTGTTAATCTAGTGGCTCTCCTCTCTCCAGACCAACGTGTCCCTGGTGTCCCCTCTGTTAATCTAGTGGCTCTCTTCTCTCCAGACCAACGTGTCCCCTCTGTTAATCTAGTGGCTCTCCTCTCTCCAGACCAACGTGTCCCCTCTGTTAATCTAGTGGCTCTCCTCTCTCCAGACCAACGTGTCCCCTCTGTTAATCTAGTGGCTCTCCTCTCTCCAGACCAACGTGTCCCCTCTGTTAATCTAGTGGCTCTCTTCTCTCCAGACCAACGTGTCCCCTCTGTTAATCTAGTGGCTCTCCTCTCTCCAGACCAACGTGTCCCCTCTGTTAATCTAGTGGCTCTCCTCTCTCCAGACCAACATGGTCCTGGTGTCCCCTCTGTTAAACTAGTGGCTCTCCTCTCTCCAGACCAACGTGTCCCTGGTGTCCCCTCTGTTAATCTAGTGGCTCTCCTCTCTCCAGACCAACGTGTCCCCTCTGTTAATCTAGTGGCTCTCTTCTCTCCAGACCAACGTGTCCCCTCTGTTAATCTAGTGGCTCTCCTCTCTCCAGACCAACATGGTCCTGGTGTCCCCTCTGTTAATCTAGTGGCTCTCTCTCTCCAGACCAACGTGTCCCTGGTGTCCCCTCTGTTAATCTAGTGGCTCTCCTCTCTCCAGACCAACGTGTCCCCTCTGTTAATCTAGTGGCTCTCCTCTCTCCAGACCAACGTGTCCCCTCTGTTAATCTAGTGGCTCTCCTCTCTCCAGACCAACATGGTCCTGGTGTCCCCTCTGTTAATCTAGTGGCTCTCCTCTCTCCAGACCAACGTGTCCCCTCTGTTAATCTAGTGGCTCTCCTCTCTCCAGACCAACGTGTCCCCTCTGTTAATCTAGTGGCTCTCTTCTCTCCAGACCAACGTGTCCCCTCTGTTAATCTAGTGGCTCTCTTCTCTCCAGACCAACGTGTCCCCTCTGTTAATCTAGTGGCTCTCTTCTCTCCAGACCAACGTGTCCCCTCTGTTAATCTAGTGGCTCTCTTCTCTCCAGACCAACGTGTCCCCTCTGTTAATCTAGTGGCTCTCTTCTCTCCCAGACCAACGTGGCCCCTCTGTTAATCTAGTGGCTCTCTTCTCTCCAGACCAACGTGGCCCCTCTGTTAATCTAGTGGCTCTCCTCTCCAGACCAACGTGTCCCCTCTGTTAATCTAGTGGCTCTCCTCTCCAGACCAACGTGTCCCCTCTGTTAATCTAGTGGCTCTCTTCTCTCCAGACCAACGTGTCCCCTCTGTTAATCTAGTGGCTCTCCTCTCTCCAGACCAACATGGTCCTGGTGTCCCCTCTGTTAATCTAGTGGCTCTCTTCTCTCCAGACCAACGTGTCCCCTCTGTTAATCTAGTGGCTCTCTTCTCTCCAGACCAACGTGTCCCCTCTGTTAATCTAGTGGCTCTCCTCTCTCCAGACCAACATGGTCCTGGTGTCCCCTCTGTTAATCTAGTGGCTCTTCTCTCCAGACCAACGTGTCCCCTCTGTTAATCTAGTGGCTCTCTTCTCTCCAGACCAACGTGTCCCCTCTGTTAATCTAGTGGCTCTCTTCTCTCCAGACCAACGTGTCCCCTCTGTTAATCTAGTGGCTCTCTTCTCTCCAGACCAACGTGTCCCCTCTGTTAATCTAGTGGCTCTCTTCTCTCCAGACCAACGTGTCCCCTCTGTTAATCTAGTGGCTCTCTTCTCTCCAGACCAACGTGGCCCTGGTTTCCCCTCTGTTAATCTAGTGGCTCTCTTCTCTCCAGACCAACGTGTCCCCTCTGTTAATCTAGTGGCTCTCCTCTCTCCAGACCAACGTGTCCCCTCTGTTAATCTAGTGGCTCTCCTCTCTCCAGACCAACATGGTCCTGGTGTCCCCTCTGTTAATCTAGTGGCTCTCCTCTCTCCAGACCAACGTGTCCCCTCTGTTAATCTAGTGTCTCTCTTCTCTCCAGACCAACGTGTCCCCTCTGTTAATCTAGTGGCTCTCTTCTCTCCAGACCAACATGGTCCTGGTGTCCCCTCTGTTAATCTAGTGGCTCTCCTCTCTCCAGACCAACGTGTCCCCTCTGTTAATCTAGTGTCTCTCTTTTCTCTAGACCAACGTGTCCCCTCTGTTAATCTAGTGGCTCTCTTCTCTCCAGACCAACATGGTCCTGGTGTCCCCTCTGTTAATCTAGTGGCTCTCTTCTCTCCAGACCAACATGGTCCTGGTGTCCCCTCTGTTAATCTGGTGGCTCTCTTCTCTCCAGACCAACGTGGCCCTGGTGTCCCCTCTGTTAATCTAGTGGCTCTCTTCTCTCCAGACCAACGTGTCCCCTCTGTTAATCTAGTGGCTCTCTTCTCTCCAGACCAACGTGTCCCCTCTGTTAATCTAGTGGCTCTCTTCTCTCCAGACCAACATGGTCCTGGTGTCCCCTCTGTTAATCTAGTGGCTCTCCTCTCTCCAGACCAACGTGTCCCCTCTGTTAATCTAGTGGCTCTCCTCTCTCCAGACCAACGTGTCCCCTCTGTTAATCTAGTGTCTCTCTTTTCTCTAGACCAACGTGTACCCTCTGTTAATCTAGTGGCTCTCCTCTCTCCAGACCAACGTGTCCCTGGTGTCCCCTCTGTTAATCTAGTGGCTCTCTTCTCTCCAGACCAACGTGTCCCCTCTGTTAATCTAGTGGCTCTCCTCTCTCCAGACCAACGTGTCCCCTCTGTTAATCTAGTGGCTCTCCTCTCTCCAGACCAACGTGTCCCCTCTGTTAATCTAGTGGCTCTCCTCTCTCCAGACCAACGTGTCCCCTCTGTTAATCTAGTGGCTCTCTTCTCTCCAGACCAACGTGTCCCCTCTGTTAATCTAGTGGCTCTCCTCTCTCCAGACCAACATGGTCCTGGTGTCCCCTCTGTTAATCTAGTGGCTCCTCTCTCCAGACCAACGTGTCCCCTCTGTTAATCTAGTGTCTCTCTTTTCTCTAGACCAACGTGTACCCTCTGTTAATCTAGTGGCTCTCCTCTCTCCAGACCAACGTGTCCCTGGTGTCCCCTCTGTTAATCTAGTGGCTCTCTTCTCTCCAGACCAACGTGTCCCCTCTGTTAATCTAGTGGCTCTCCTCTCTCCAGACCAACGTGTCCCCTCTGTTAATCTAGTGGCTCTCCTCTCTCCAGACCAACGTGTCCCCTCTGTTAATCTAGTGGCTCTCTTCTCTCCAGACCAACGTGTCCCCTCTGTTAATCTAGTGGCTCTCCTCTCTCCAGACCAACGTGTCCCCTCTGTTAATCTAGTGGCTCTCCTCTCTCCAGACCAACATGGTCCTGGTGTCCCCTCTGTTAATCTAGTGGCTCTCCTCTCTCCAGACCAACGTGTCCCTGGTGTCCCCTCTGTTAATCTAGTGGCTCTCCTCTCTCCAGACCAACGTGTCCCCTCTGTTAATCTAGTGGCTCTCTCCTCTCTCCAGACCAACGTGTCCCCTCTGTTAATCTAGTGGCTCTCCTCTCTCCCAGACCAACATGGTCCTGGTGTCCCCTCTGTTAATCTAGTGGCTCTCCTCTCTCCAGACCAACGTGTCCCCTCTGTTAATCTAGTGGCTCTCCTCTCTCCAGACCAACGTGTCCCCTCTGTTAATCTAGTGGCTCTCTTCTCTCCAGACCAACGTGTCCCCTCTGTTAATCTAGTGGCTCTCTTCTCTCCAGACCAACGTGTCCCCTCTGTTAATCTAGTGGCTCTCTTCTCTCCAGACCAACGTGTCCCCTCTGTTAATCTAGTGGCTCTCTTCTCTCCAGACCAACGTGGCCCCTCTGTTAATCTAGTGGCTCTCTTCTCTCCAGACCAACGTGGCCCCTCTGTTAATCTAGTGGCTCTCCTCTCCAGACCAACGTGTCCCCTCTGTTAATCTAGTGGCTCTCCTCTCCAGACCAACGTGTCCCCTCTGTTAATCTAGTGGCTCTCTTCTCTCCAGACCAACGTGTCCCCTCTGTTAATCTAGTGGCTCTCCTCTCTCCAGACCAACATGGTCCTGGTGTCCCCTCTGTTAATCTAGTGGCTCTCTTCTCTCCAGACCAACGTGTCCCCTCTGTTAATCTAGTGGCTCTCTTCTCTCCAGACCAACGTGTCCCCTCTGTTAATCTAGTGGCTCTCCTCTCTCCAGACCAACATGGTCCTGGTGTCCCCTCTGTTAATCTAGTGGCTCTCTTCTCTCCAGACCAACGTGTCCCCTCTGTTAATCTAGTGGCTCTCTTCTCTCCAGACCAACGTGTCCCCTCTGTTAATCTAGTGGCTCTCTTCTCTCCAGACCAACGTGTCCCCTCTGTTAATCTAGTGGCTCTCTTCTCTCCAGACCAACGTGTCCCCTCTGTTAATCTAGTGGCTCTCTTCTCTCCAGACCAACGTGTCCCCTCTGTTAATCTAGTGGCTCTCTTCTCTCCAGACCAACGTGTCCCCTCTGTTAATCTAGTGGCTCTCTTCTCTCCAGACCAACGTGGCCCTGGTTTCCCTCTGTTAATCTAGTGGCTCTCTTCTCTCCAGACCAACGTGTCCCCTCTGTTAATCTAGTGGCTCTCCTCTCTCCAGACCAACGTGTCCCCTCTGTTAATCTAGTGGCTCTCCTCTCTCCAGACCAACGTGTCCCCTCTGTTAATCTAGTGGCTCTCTTCTCTCCAGACCAACGTGGCCCTGGTTTCCCCTCTGTTGCGGCTGGACAATAACCACTGTCACATTGAGGAGAGCGAGTACATCCTGAAGAAGGCCCACAAGTACAGCGAGCTCATCATCCTGTATGAGAAGAAGGGCCTGCACCAGAAAGGTAATCAGCCTCGTCACTATGGCGTATAGTCTTAAGATTGGAACGGTGCTAAAGTTGTCTTATCAACTGTAGAAATGTAGCACAACAGAACCAGTTACAACTGAAGTATACGATCGTCAATGAATTCTAGAAAAATACATTCGTTGTTTTACACAGCAGCCACGTCATCAGGTAGGCCCTATATGCACTTGTTTAACTATCATTTTCTATTTTATTCCATGATATGGTTGTTACAAAATAGATTTGTGTCGACTGCGATTAGGGCATGGGAATATAAGAGCATCTGATAGGCTAAATGTAATGCATTGAGAACAAGTTCTCATTTACAACTGCGACCTGGCCAAGATAAAGCAAAGCAGTGCGATAAAAACAACAACACAGAGTTACATAATGCATGATCCTCAAACATCTCCTGGTCTGACAAACACTGCTCTAGCTCTATGACCTTTCACTGCAAAAAAAATAAAAAAAACATCTCTAGCTTAAACTGACGGATTTTAATGGGGATTTTTTTGTATTATGTTAATTTGATTTCCGTGGGGGCGCGGACATCGACTCTAGGGGTTAAGGATCTCTCTGTAGCCCTCGAGGTCCATCCATCTGTAGTAACGTGCAACACAGGGTGCATTGGCCAATTCATTGACAACTTCGGCTTTAGCTTGCTTATATATATAGAGCAGGTACTATCTGTTTGCTGAAATGGGTGCGAGAGGGCAAAGTTCGTAACGTGACTCGAGCACTTTCACGAGGCGCTGAAACGCCCTATTCTTCTAAACCACTGAGAATGGGCGCATATCCACGGCTATTTCCGTCTTGCTCCGGTGGTAGGAATACTGAGGAAACAAACTGTCCACCAGCATGGAAAATAACCCTCCACAGCGAATAGGACCAGAGGTGGAGATGTATTCACACCGGGGCAACGTAGCCTTATTCCCAAAGACACGGCTCCCGAACTCCACCAGAATCCCCGCGACCATACCCCCGTGTCCTATTGGCAGGCAGTAGATCAAACAATGGGCTTGGCTGTACCATCAACACAGTAGATCAATCAATGTACTTAAACCCTTACTAGATTAATATGGTAGCCGCCCGCGGGGTACCTATAACCAGATGTTACCTTAGCCAAGCCCAGGGGGGCGGGACACTAAGAACTGCTGCAAGCCCACCTCGATAACACAGGTAGAACAACTGGTAAATGACTGGAAAGAAAAGCTCACGGGGGGGACACAAGAACTTCAACAACTAAAAAAGGAGATCCAGAAAGAGGAAAAAAAAAGACATTGAGACTATAATATATAAAGATTTATAAATGTATAAAGACAAGCGGAAAATAGAACACTGGACTCCTCTCCATCAACATGGAGGGCCCTAATGACAGAACTAGCAGTGGAATGGGGTCAGGACTCTCAGCCTAGGGCCAAAGCGGAGGCAAGTGTTCCCCCACCCCATCCCACTAGAGAAAGGAAAATGGCAGATCTTGGAGACGCCCATCACACAACAGAAATCCTCCACTAACCTGAAATTGTATCGAAAAGCCAAGGATGTCACCTGCCAGGGAAGAATTTCAAGGACATGACTGGGACCAGAATTATCTCACGAACCAGCCATGAAAACCCCTCTGCACACGAGTCTGGTGGAGCTGTAGCAGAGCCTGCTGTCAACCTCATACTTTACCTGAAATGCCTCGAGGAAAAAGGATTTGGCATTGCCTGGGGACATGTGCTCTGAGACCTCCACCAAGACACTGCCGCAACTCCGGGGACAGACCCTTTTTTTATAGAACAAATCAGGTCAGAATAATTCACCATGGGAATGCGTCTGGTTGCTTCAGCTTTCATCGACACCTTGACGAACAATGCCAGGGGTTGTAGAGAACCAGCTATGGGGATGGATATATGGTGTGCTGGAGTACGTAGCTGGTCTGGCGGCTTGGGCCTCTGCCCTCCTGGCCTGGTACTTCCGGGCTAAAGCGCAAGAAAATGCAGCTCTGAGGATAACTGTATATCCTGGACCTCGAGGCCATGGAAGAAGATGGAGTGGTAGTAACACTGGTGTGATGAAATGGGGAGAAGAGTGGTTAAAGTGGGGGTGGGGGGGGTTACTGATACACATCTGCTGGGAGCTAATTGGTAAACGATAGGGGATTTATGTCACTGACCTGATTTTAATATGGAGATGGAGTATTCAACCTGGCAGGCTGGGGGAAGGTTGCCACGCCGTGGGAGCACGCTGGGTCCAGTCAACTGTAAGCTTTATGCCCAGTGACCCCACATGGCCAGGCATACTAATTGCCCAGTTGACGTAGGAAAGGTCCTAGTAGGAGCTGAAGGAAGGGACTGTTAGAAGTGGATTTTCTTTTATATATTTATAACTATGTTTTATATATTTTACATTTGTCTTAGATAATATCCTAGTCACTAATAACCTAGTACAGAGGAAGGTATCTTTCTCACACTACAGGCTCTCCTAGGCTGAACATGCAATGATAGTATTAATAATGACTTAATGAGTAACTATTGACTGTGACCTATGATAACCAGGCTGAAGAACGCATCCTGGTTTAAACTATAACCAGGCTGATGAGGCCATAGGAACACATCCTGGTTTAAACTTTAATGACAGCATAATACTGAAAACATTAACACTTGGTAACAAAAGCAACTTGTCTGAAAGAAATATAAACGTGATGACTGATACACAATTTGTATCTCTCAACATATATTTCCCCGAGCGTACAGACTTGTTGCAAGATTGAGTTGTTTATATCATACATTTTGCTTTACATTTTAGTCATTTAGCAGTAGCTCTTATCCAGAGCGACTTACAGGAGCAATTAGGGTTAAGTGCCTTGCTCAAGGGCACATTGACAGAGCCTTGTCTCCTCAGGGATTCGAACCAGCAACCTTTCAGTTACTGGCCCAATGCTCTAACCGCTTGGCTACCTGCTGCCCTGAGATGATTCATCTTCTCCTGTCTATCTACAAATGTCATTGATGTTTTGCATGAGGCCTACACAGCATTCTATATTAACCAATCAAGTAGCAGGCTTGAGGACCTCGTCCTAAAGCTACGGGTTTATAACACTCTGGTCATTATCTTCCCTGTGTGTATTTCGTCCTGTGTACATCGTGGTAATTAAATATGTCTTAGAACTGAAGTATCCTGCTCTCGTTAATTAAAGAAATTCTAAGTAGTGAAGTCTCAAGGCCTTCTTAATCAAACAAGTTGTGGAAGCCAATTTGATGATTCATTGAAGAAGGAGTAGTGAAGCCTCGGACCCTTGTTGCTCAGAGACGTCGTTAATCAAATAAGTTGTGGAATCCAATTGATGAGCAATTTTCATCCCCGCAAACCTTTCAATTTTGAGATTTTTGTAAGTTTCCTCTCCTTCATCTCTCCATACCTCTCCTTCACCTCTCCTTCATCTCTCCATACCTCTCCTTCACCCCTCCACACCCCTCCTTCACCTCTCCTCACCTCTCCACACTTCTCCCTCACCTCTCCACACTTCTCCCTCACCTCTCCTTCATCTCTCCACACCTCTCCTTCACCTCTCCATCTCTCCACACTTCTCCTTCACCTCTCCACACCTCTCCTTCACCTCTCCACACCTCTCCTTCACCTCTCCACACCTCTCCACACCTCTCCTTCACCTCTCCACACCTCTCCTTCCTCTCCACACCTCTCCTTCACCTCTCCTTCACCTCTCCTTCACCTCTCCTTCTACTTCACCTCTCCACACCTATCCTTCACCTCTCCTTCACCTCTCCACACCTCTCCTTCACCTCTTCCTGACCCTGTGTGCTCCTCTCCTTCACCTCTCCACACCTCTCCTTCACCTCTCCTTCTACTTCACCTCTCCACACCTCTCCTTCACCTCTTCCTGACCCTGTGTGCTCCTCTCCTTCACCTCTCCACACCTCTCCTTCACCTCTCCTTCTACTTCACCTCTCCACACCTCTCCTTCACCTCTCCTTCTCCTTCACCTCTCCACACCTCTCCTTCACCTCTCCTTCTACTTCACCTCTCCACACCTCTCCTTGACCTCTTCCTGACCCTGTGTGCTCCTCTCCTTCCTCTCCACACCTCTCCTTCACCTCTTCCTGACCCTGTGTGCTCCTCTCTTCCTCCTCTAGCCCTGCAGGTGTTGTTGGACCAGTCCACCAAGGCTAACTCTCCCCTCTTCCTCCCCTAGCCCTGCAGGTGTTGTTGGACCAGTCCACCAAGGCTAACTCTCCCCTCTTCCTCCCCTAGCCCTGCAGGTGTTGTTGGACCAGTCCACCAAGGCTAACTCTCCCCTCTTCCTCCCCTAGCCCTGCAGGTGTTGTTGGACCAGTCCACCAAGGCTAACTCTCCCCTCTTCCTCCCCTAGCCCTGCAGGTGTTGTTGGACCAGTCCACCAAGGCTAACTCTCCCCTCTTCCTCCCCTAGCCCTGCAGGTGTTGTTGGACCAGTCCACCAAGGCTAACTCTCCCCTCTTCCTCCCCTAGCCCTGCAGGTGTTGTTGGACCAGTCCACCAAGGCTAACTCTCCCCTCTTCCTCCCCTAGCCCTGCAGGTGTTGTTGGACCAGTCCACCAAGGCTAACTCTCCCCTCTTCCTCCCCTAGCCCTGCAGGTGTTGTTGGACCAGTCCACCAAGGCTAACTCTCCCCTCTTCCTCCCCTAGCCCTGCAGGTGTTGTTGGACCAGTCCACCAAGGCTAACTCTCCCCTCTTCCTCCCCTAGCCCTGCAGGTGTTGTTGGATCAGTCGACCAAAGCTAACTCTCCCCTAAAGGGGCATGAGAGGACGGTGCAGTACCTCCAGAGACTGGGTGAGTTAACCTCCCAA
Organism: Coregonus clupeaformis; assembly: GCF_020615455.1. Classification (NCBI taxonomy): domain Eukaryota; kingdom Metazoa; phylum Chordata; class Actinopteri; order Salmoniformes; family Salmonidae; genus Coregonus; species Coregonus clupeaformis. The sequence continues at coordinate 6,722,425 of NC_059220.1, forward strand.
CACCAACTTAATATTTTATTAAACATCCAAATAAACACTGGGATTGAGACATACGATAGGCTTTCCAGACAGCAACATTTAAATGTGAATGACCGCACGAACAGAGAACACCACAGTTGTTATAGCACCATAACACCATGAGTATCACACATACTGTCCTGTAACCTTTCTACCCATTCTCACATTCCCAACCCTGTCCTCTCTGAGCGTAGGATTAATCATCTCTATTATATCTTGTCAGGGATGGAGAATCTCGGCATTATCTTTGAGTTCTCTCCCTGGGTGCTGAAGATCTGTCCTGAGGACGGACTGAAGGTGAGACCGGAGTGTCAGGAGTTGATCTGTCTTAAACTGTCTTTACCTACCCTAGTTGACTGCAATGTTTGTTGGAACATTGCTGCATGGACTTGCTTCCATTCAGCCACGAGCATTAGTGAGGTCGGGCACTGATGTTGGGCGATTAGGACCGGCTCACAGTCGGCGTTCCAATTCATCCCAAAGGTGTTCGATGGGGTTGAGGCCAGGGCTCTTTGCAGATCAGTCAGGTTCTTCCACACCGATATCGACAAACCATTTCTGTATGGAATTCGCTTTGTGCACGGGGGCATTGTCATGCTGAAACAGGAAAGGGCCTTCCCCAAACTGTTGCCACAAAGTTGGAAGCACAGAATCGTCTAGAATGTCATTGTATGCTGTAGCGTTAAGATTTCCCCTCACTGGAACTAAGGGGCCTCGCCCGAACCATGAAAAACAGCCCCAGACCATTATTCCTCCTCCACCAAACTTTACAGTTGGCACTATGTATTGGGGCAGGTAGCGTTCTCCTGGCATCCGCCAAACCCAGATTCGTCCATTGGACTGCCAGATGGTGAAGCGGGATTCATCACCCCCAGAGAACTTGTTTCCACTGCTCGAGAGTCCAATGGAGGCGAGCTTTACACCACTCCAGCCGACACTTGGCATTGCGCATGGTAATCTTAGGCTTGTGTGCGGCTGCTCGGCCATGGAAACCCAATTCATGAAGCTCCCGACGAACAGTTCTTATGCTGATGTTGCTTTGGAACTCGGTAGTGAGTGTTGCAACCGAGGACAGACGATTTTTACGCGCTACGCGCTTCAGCACTCGGCGGTCCCGTTCTGTGAGCTTGTGTGGCCTACCACTTCACGGCTGAGCCGTTGTTGCTCCTAGACGTTTCCACTTCACAATAACAGCACTTACAGTTGACCGGGGCAGCTCTAGCAGGGCAAAAATTTGACGAATTGACTTGTTGGAAAGGTGGCATCCTATGACGGTGCCACGTTGAAAGTCACTGAGCTCTTCAGTAAGGCCATTCTACTGCCAATGTTTGTCTATGGAGATTGCATGGTTGTGTGCTCGATTTTATACACCTGTCAGCAACGGGTGTGGCTGAAATAGCCGAATCCACTAATTTGAAGGGGTGTCCACATACTTTTGGACATCTAGTGTACATACTAAAATACATTCATTCTTCACGATGTGGGAAGTTTTAAATTCAGTATCAATATACGTATACATATTGTTTGTGTCTATCGCAGATTTTTACTGAAGACCTGACGGAGGTAGAGACCCTGCCCAGAGACAAGATTCTGAACTTCCTGAAGGAGGGTTTTAAGGAGCTGGCTGTGCCCTACCTGGAGCACATCATACATGTCTGGGAGGAGACAGGACCAGAGTTCCATAATGTCCTCATACAGCTGTACCTAGAGAGGGTACAGGGGCTCATGAAGCAGTACCTCAACTCCCTGCCCGAGGGTAAGTACTACTACTACTACTACTACTACTACATTTACGTTTTTACATTTACGTCATTTAGCAGACGCTCTTATCCAATACTACTACTACTACTACTACTGGTACTACTACTACTACTACTACTACTACTACTACTACTACTACTACTACTACTACTACTACTACTACTACTACTACTACTACTACTACCACACTACTACTACCACACTACTACTACTACTACTACTACCACTACTACTACTACTCGCTACTACTACTACTACCACACTACTACTGCTACTACTACTACTACTACTACTACTACTACTACCACTACTACCACTACTACTACCACTACTACTACTACTACTACTACTACTACTACTACCACACTACTACTACTACTACTACTACTACCACTACTACCACCTGTAGGGCGGCAGGTAGCTTAGTGGGTAAGAGCGTTGTGCCAGTAACCGAAAGGTCGCTGGTTCTAATCCCCGAGCCGACTAGGTGAAAAATCTGTCGATGTGCCCTTAAGCAAGGCACTTAACCCTAATTGCTCCTGTAAGTCGCTCTGGATAAGAGCGTCTGCTAAATGACTAAAATGTAAATGTAAAATGTACCACACTATTGCTACTACGCTACTACTGCTACTACTACTACTACCACACTACTACTGCTACTGCTACTACTACCACTACCACTACTACTACTACTACTACTACTACACTACTACTACTACTACTACACTACTACTACTACCACACTACTACTACTACTACTACTACCACACTATTACCACTACTACTACTACCACTACTACTACTACTACTGCTACAACAACATGGTACATACATTACCAGACAACAGACAACAGCACAAAAGGCAAGAAGGTAGAGACAACAATACATCAGGCGAAGCAGCCACAACTGTCAGTAAGAGTGTCCATGATTGAGTCTTTGCATGAAGAGATGGAGATAAAACTGTCCAGTTGGAGTGTTTTTAAAAGAGGAGCGACCCAGGGATGTGTGTGCTTTGGGGACCTTTAACAGAATGTGACTAGCAGAACGGGTGTTGTATGTGGAGGATGAGGGCTGCAGTAGGTATCTCAGATAGGGGGGAGTGAGGCCTAAGAGGGTTTTATAAATAAGCATCAACCAGTGGGTCTTGCGACGGGTATACAGAGATGACCAGTTTACAGAGGAGTATAGAGTGCAGTGATGTGTCCTATAAGGAGCATTGGTGGCAAATCTGATGGCCGAATGGTAAAGAACATCTAGCCGCTCGATAGTACCCTTACCTGCCGATCTATAAATTACGTCTCCGTAATCTAGCATGGGTAGGATGGTCATCTGAATCAGGGTTAGTTTGGCAGCTGGGGTGAAAGAGGAACGATTACGATAGAGGAAAACAAGTCTAGATTGAACCTCAGCCTGCAGCTTTGATATGTGCTGAGAGAAGGACAGTGTACCGTCTAGCCATACTCCCAAGTAAGTAAACTATTCCTTTTTAAAAATATGTAGTCAAATCATAGATTAAAAGCAGGTGAGATGGTTCTAGTTTTTTTTTTGGCAATTTTCTGGTGTTTTGTGGTGGAAAACTGAGCGGGTCGAGCATAACCTGGTTAAATAAAGGTGAAAAAAATAAAAGTACAAAAATAACACGTCAACCCTGTTACTCATAGATAGACAGGCTAGAAATGTTTTAACAATTTTTGTGAATCTTGCATTCAATTGTGCCTCCGCTGTTGCACACAAGCTTCCGTTTCCCCTGTCACAAAGGGTATGGCTGATTTAAAAAAAAAAAAAAAAAAGAAGAAATCATTAACCCTGTTGCGGTCAACCTTGTTGCGGTCAACCCTGTTACGGTGAACCTTGTCACTTTATTTGGCACTTACTATAGTTTTCATTTGTTTACCTCTGGAGATGGGAAAACAGGAAAAAGTCTCTGCACACTTTGTCAGATGCAAATGTATTTTAAATTATAGCTGAGTTTTGGGTCAGTCGACCTTCAGCAGAGCATATCTCCACAAACAACAGTGGGACAGGGAAGGCCACAGAGAGCCAGAGGTCACTGCAGACACCAGGCTGGGACAGGGAAGGCCACAGAGAGCCAGAGGTCACTGCAGACACCAGGCTGGGACAGGGAAGGCCACAGAGAGCCAGAGGTAACTGCAGACACCAGGCTGGGACAGGGAAGGCCACAGAGAGCCAGAGGTCACTGCAGACACCAGGCTGGGACAGGGAAGGCCACAGAGAGCCAGAGGTCACTGCAGACACCAGGCTGGGACAGGGAAGGCCACAGAGAGCCAGAGGTAACTGCAGACACCAGGCTGGGACAGGGAAGGCCACAGAGAGCCAGAGGTCACTGCAGACACCAGGCGGTAATCTAATGTACCCAAAAGGGCCACTAGATGGCATAACATCAGATAGAAATACAGGATAGAACAGAACGCGTTATAGATGTATTTCTACCAGAACAAAAACCCATGTACACAGGATATGGGGTGTCGGTATAAGGAACCCGTACTATCAAAGACAGAGCAATAAAGCTGAAACACTGCAAAAGAAAGAAAATGAAAACATCTAAAACACCCTAAATAGACTAGATATGTAGAACCAGGAAGTGTAGAAAACTTCCAGGTAAAGGTAACCTGTCGGGGAAAACGTGTTTTGTATGTAGTTGAACATTCTTTGACAGAATGTAAAAATTGGGTAACATCAATGTTTTTTTGTTGTTGACTAAGTTAGACTTCTCAAAAGGCTCCAGATTGGTGGAACGGCCCTCAAATCAAATCAAATTGTATTGGCCACATGCGCCGAATACAACAGGTGCAGACATTACAGTGAAATGCTTACCCTACCACTACTATCACTACTACCTGGGGACGACTATACGCTCTCCTGGAGGTCTGTGGATGAGCCAGCCGTTATCAAGCAGCATGTTTTATTGGACAGAGAAAGCTGACAAAATACTTCTGTTGCTGAGGAATATGTAGTATACATTGATCTATAACGGATCAAGAAGTAGCCCAAGCTCACTGCCCTGAGGTACTCCACATCTGGGATCTGTCTGTTCTGTCTTCCTGTCCTGTAGGGGTTCCCGCAGTGGCTGCTGGGAAGGAGGAGGGGGACTTGGGAGAGTTCAGGAACAAGCTGCTGTGTTTCCTAGAGGTCTCTACCAGCTACGAGCCCGGACGACTTATCAGTGACTTCCCCTTTGATGGTAAGAATGGGACGGTTATTAGTGATGTGAGGAAATAATCGATAGATATCAAGATTATTATTTTGGACGATATATCGATACGTTGACTCATAGTATTCGATTCGTACTTGCTGGGTAGCGTTAGCTAGCGCTTGTAGGCTGTACCTGCAGCATCTTCTTTTGAAAAAGTGAGCCAACATGTTTTCAGCACTCTTATTTCCATGACTGATCAAAACAACATTTCTCTCGTCTCTCTGCAGCAGACAAACACTGAGTGTACAAAACATTATGAACACCTTCCTAATATTGAGTTGCGCACCCTTTTGCCCTCAGAACAGCCTCAATTCTTCATGGCATGGACTCTACAAGGTGTCCAAAGCGTTCCACAGGGATGCTGGCCCCACGTTGACTCCAATGCTTCCCACGGTTGTGTCAAGTTGGCTGGATGTCCTTTGGGTGGTGGACCATTCTTGATGCACACGGGAAACTGTTGAGCATGAAAAACCCAGCAGCGTTGCAGTTCTTCAAACCGGTGCGCCTGGCACCTACTACCATACCCCGTTCAAAGGCACTTCAATATTTTGCCTTGCCCATTCACCCTCTGAATGGCACACATACACAATCCATGTCTCAATTGTCTCAAGGCTTGAAAATCCTTCTTTAACCTGTCTCCTCCCCTTCATCTACACTGATTGAAGTGGATTTAACAAGTGACATCAATAAGGGATCATAGCTTTCACCTGGATTCACCTGGTCAGTCTGTCATGGAAAGAGCCGTTCCTAATGTTTTGTCCACTCACTGTTTAGTGAACAATATGTTTGAAACATCAAATCACAATAAAATCGTAGTATCGAATTGCAATACATATAGAATCGAGAGAATGGCGATACGTATCAGCATCTAAGTATGGTGATAATATGGCCTCGCGGTTATATGGTGGAGACTGGTGACAAAGCAACAGTCCTTGTCCTCTCCTCCCTGACTGGTCTCAGTTATCATGTGGTCCTTTGGACTTCTCTATTTGAAAGGAATGATTGTGAGTCGCTCTGGATATGAGCCAAATAACAAAAATGTATGTCATCTGTGTCAGGTCTAGCCTGGTCCCAGATCTGTTTGTGCTGTCTTGCCAACGGCTGTATGCTAGCATCCCTGACCGTGTGCTCACCATGCCACTAGGTTGAAGACGGCAAAGGTTAAGATGAGGGTTTTAATATCCCATAATCCTTTGCTTAAGTGAGGAAGAATTCTAAACAATGGGAGCAGCTATGCTAGTTAGCAATGACCTTGTCCCATTTTTAAAAAAAAGCTTCCGCACGGAATCATAACTTACGCTAACCTGGGTATCTTCAACCTAGCCGTGTCGTTTGTCTGTGTCAGGTCTTCTGGAGGAGCGGGCCCTTCTGCTGGGTCGGATGGGGAAACATGAACAGGCCCTCTTCATCTACGTCCACGTCCTGAAGGACACACACATGGCAGAGGAGTAAGTAGTACTGTCTAGACACAGACAGACTCGCACACGGTTGGTTTAGCTGACGGATGGTTCACTTTATTCCCCTCTGATGTCCACTGGGACTCTTGTAGAAAGGAAGTCTTTTTCATCAGACACACAACTTGGTGGGGGGGGTGCTGGGGGAAAGGGGAGGGGATTTAACGCTGCTATGGTGACCAATGAGCTAAGATAAGGCGGGGATTTGCCTAGCAGTGATTTATAGATGGCCTGGAGCCAGTGGGTTTGACGACGAACATGTAGTGAGGACCAGCCAACAAGAGCGTACAGGTCACAGTGGTGGGTAGCGTATGGGGCTTTGGAGACAAAACGGATGGCACTGTGATAGACTACATCCAATTTGCTGAGTAGAGTGTTGGAGGCTATTTTGTAAATGACATCGCCGAAGTCAAGGATCGGTAGGATAGTCAGTTTTACGAGGGCATGTTTGGCAGCATGAGTGAAGGAGGCTTTGTTGCGAAATAGGGAAGCCGATTCTAGATTTAACTTTGGATTGGAGATTCTTTATGTGAGTCTGGAAGTTGAGTTTACAGTCTAACCAGACACCTAGGTATTTGTAGTTGTCCACATACTCTAGGTCAGACCCATCGAGAGTGGTGATTCTAGTCGGGTGGGCGGGTGCCAGCAGCGTTCGATTGAAAAGCATGCATTTAGTTTTACTAGTGTTTAAGAGCAGTTGGAGGCTACTGAAGGATTGTTGTATGGCATTGAAGCTCGTTTGGAGGTTTGTTAACACAGTGTCCAATGAAGGGCCAGATGTATACAAAATGGTGTCGTCTGCGTAGAGGTGGATCTGAGAGTCACCAGCAGCAAGAGCGACATCATTGATATACACGGAGAAAAGTGTCGGCCCAAGAATTGAACCCTGTGGCACCCCCCATAGAGACTGCCATAGGTCCAGACAACAGGCCCTCCGATTTGACACACTGAACTCTATCTGAGAAGTAGTTGGTGAACCAGGCGAGGCAGTCATTTGAGAAACCAAGGCTATTTAGTCTGCCAATAAGAATGCGGTGGTTGACAGAGTCGAAAGCCTTGGCCAGGTCGATGAAGACGGCTGCACAGTACTGTCTATTATCAATCGCGGTTATAATATCGTTTAGGACCTTGAGCGTGGCTGAAGTGCACCCGTGACCAGCTCGGAAACCGGATTGCATAGCGGAGAAGGTACGGTGGTATTCGAAATGGTCGATGATCTGTTTGTTAACTTGGCTTTCGAATACTTTCGAAAGGCAGGGCAGGATGGATATAGGTCTGTAGCAGTTTGGATCTAGAGTGTCACCCCCTTTGAAGAGGGGGATGACCGCGGCAGCTTTCCAATCTCTGGGGATCTCAGACGTTATGAAAGAGAGGTTGAACAGACTAGTAATAGGGGTTGCGACAATTTCGGCGGCTAGTTTTAGAAAGAAAGGGTCCAGATTGTCTAGCCCAGCTGATTTGTAGGGGTCCAGATTTTGCAGCGCTTTCAAAACATCAGCTGTCTGAATTTGTGTGAAGGAGAAGCGGGGGGGGCATGGGCAAGTTGCAGCAGAGGGTGCAGAGTTGGTGGCCGGGTTAGTGGTAGCCAGATGGAAAGCATGGCCAGCTGTAGCAAAATGCTTGTTGAAATTCTCGATTATTGTAGATTTATCGGTGGTGATAGTGTTTCCTAGCCTCAGTGCAGTGGGCAGCTGGGAGGAAGTGCTCTTATTCTCCATGGACTTTACAGTGTCCCAAAACTTTTTGGAGTTAGTGCTACAGGATGCAAATTTCTGTTTGAAAAAGTTAGCCTTTGCTTTCCTGACTGCTTGTGTATATTGGTTCCTAACTTCCCTGAAAAGTTGCATATCGCGGGGGCTATTTGATGCTAATGCTGTACGCCACAGGATGTTTTTGTGCTGGTCAAGGGCAGTCAAGTCTGAGGAGAACCAGGGGCTATATCGGTTCTTAGTTCTGTATTTTTGAATGGGGCATGTTTATTTAAGATTGAGAGGAAATTACTTTTAAGGAACAACCAGGCATCCTCTACTGACGGAATGAGATCTATATCCATCCAGGATACCTGGGCCAGGTCAATTAGGAAGGCCTCCTCGCTAAAGTGTTTTAGGGAGCGTTTGACAGTGATGAGGGGTGGTCGTTTGACCGCGGACCCAGCTACGGACGCAGGCAATAAGGCAGTGATCGCTGAGATCCTGGTTGAAGACAGCTGAGGTGTATTTAGAGGGTATGTTAGTCAGGATGATATCTATGAGGGTACCCATGTTTACGGATTTAGGGTTGTACCTGGTAGGTTCGTTGATAATTTGTGTGAGATTGAGGGCATCTAGCTTGGATTGTAGGATGGCTGGGGTATTAAGCATATCCCAATTTAGGTCACCAAGCAGTACGAACTCTGAGGATAAATGGGGGGCAATCAATTCACATATGGTGTCCAGGGCACAGCTGGGGGCTGAGGGGGGTCTGTAGCAAGCGGCAACAGTGAGAGACTTATTTCTGGCAAGGTGGATTTTTAGAAGTAGAAGCTCAAACTGTTTGGGCACAGACCTGGATAGTATGATAGAGCTCTGCAGGCTATCTCTACAGGAGATTGCAACTCCACCCCCTTTGGCAGTTCTATCTAGACGGAAAATGTTGTAGTTGGGGATGGACATTTCAGAATTTTTGGTGGCCTTCCTGAGCCAGGATTCAGACACTGCTAGAACATCAGGGTTGGCAGAGTGTGCAGAGTGAGTGTGTCTAAGGCACTGCATTGCAGTGCTAGCTGTGCCACTAGAGATCCTGGTTCGAATCCAGGCTCTGTCGCAGCCGGCCGCGACCGGGAGACTCATGGGCGGCGCACAATTGGCCCAGCGTCGTCTAGGGTAGGGGAGTTGATAGAGCATGGCGTTTGCAACGCCAGGGTTGTGGGTTCGATTCCCACGGGGGGCCAGTATAAAAAATAATAATATGTAATCACTAACTGTAAGTCGCTCTGGATAAGAGCGTCTGCTAAATGACTAAAAATGTAAAAATGTGATGCTCACCAGAACCTGATGTTACATTTCTACCTTTTTGCCTCAGTCTCTCCTCACTTTAGTCTATAAAACATCACATTGTGCTGTCATTAGAATAGAGGATTGGCTGGATTTGAACCACATTGGTCATACTCCATGTGGTTCAACTGAAAGTATAATAATTGAAGTTGTTATGAACCAAACAGTTTTTAGAAAGAGGGTTTGAATGAATATATTAGCTCAGCGTGAGAAATAAATCAAAGCAATAAGAAAATAAAAAGTTCACGCTACCAACTCCTCCCGAGTGGCGCAGTGGTCTAAGGCACTGCATCGCAGCGCTAGCTGTGCCACTAGAGATCCTGGTTCGAATCCAGGCTCTGTCGTAGCCGGCCGCGACCGGGAGACCCATGGGGGCGGCGCACAATTTGGCCCAGCGTCGTCCAGGGTAGGGGAGGGAATGGCCGGCAGGTATGTAGCTCAGTTGGTAGAGCATGGCGTTTGCAACGCCAGGGTTGTGGGTTCGATTCCCACTGGAGAAAAAAAAAAATGTGTGCTCTGGATAAGAACTTCTGCTAAAATGTAAATGTAACTCCACACGGCTGTTGGTGAGGGACTGAAAGTAAAAGAGACCACTTCTTTTTGGTTTATGGGGTCAAAACTAGTCCGACGTGTTCCAACCTTAAGCCCCCATGACACAGGACTTCTCAGTGATGTTTATTTCAGCTCATACACATTTTTACATTTTAGTCATTTAGCAGACACTCTTATCCAGAGCGACTTACAGTTAGTATACATTTTCATACTGGCCCCTCGTGGGAAATGAACCCACAACCCTGGCGTTGCGAGCTCTACCAACTGAGAAACAGCTACGCCAAAGCAGACGCCACATTTCCTGTGTTCCCTGTGTTTTGGCAACTTTCCCGAAAGGTTTTTCAGAAATCCTGTTGAGAAGATTCCAGAGTTCCTGCTTATTGCCTCCTGATTCTGGGAATCTTCCAATCAGGACTTCTGGAAAACCTGTCCATTTTGGGAAATTTTGCAACCTTTAATGAGGAGTGAGTAGGACTGCAGAAAGTCTCCCACTAAAACATCCAACCAGCCATTAACAATAACATGCTGATTCAAAACACCTCTTGTCAATAGTCACATGTTGTTACCTCACTCGAGGCTGATGATCTGTTGCTCTCCCCTCAGGTACTGTCACGGGCATTATGACGAAGAGACAGACAGAAACAAAGATGTGAGTAACCTCTTATGACTGACGCATACTCACTGGCCTTAACCCTCTATATCTGTTAACCCAGTGGTATTATGATACAGGTGTACCTGTCTGTTAACCCAGTGGTATTATGATACAGGTGTACCTGTCTGTTAACCCAGTGGTATTATGATACAGGTGTACCTGTCTGTTAACCCAGTGGTATTATGATACAGGTGTACCTGTCTGTTAACCCAGTGGTATTATGATACAGGTGTACCTGTCTGTTAACCCAGTGGTACCTGTCTGTTAACCCAGTGGTATTATGATACAGGTGTACCTGTCTGTTAACCCAGTGGTACCTGTCTGTTAACCCAGTGGTATTGTGATACAGGTGTACCTGTCTGTTAACCCAGTGGTATTATGATACAGGTGTACCTGTCTGTTAACCCAGTGGTACCTGTCTGTTAACCCAGTGGTATTATGATACAGGTGTACCTGTCTGTTAACCCAGTGGTATTATGATACAGGTGTACCTGTCTGTTAACCCAGTGGTACCTGTCTGTTAACCCAGTGGTATTATGATACAGGTGTACCTGTCTGTTAACCCAGTGGTATTACGATACAGGTGTACCTGTCTGTTAACCCAGTGGTATTACGATACAGGTGTACCTGTCTGTTAACCCAGTGGTATTATGATACAGGTGTACCTGTCTGTTAACCCAGTGGTACCTGTCTGTTAACCCAGTGGTATTATGATACAGGTGTACCTGTCTGTTAACCCAGTGGTATTATGATACAGGTGTACCTGTCTGTTAACCCAGTGGTATTATGATACAGGTGTACCTGTCTGTTAACCCAGTGGTATTATGATACAGGTGTACCTGTCTGTTAACCCAGTGGTATTATGATACAGGTGTACCTGTCTGTTAACCCAGTGGTATTACGATACAGGTGTACCTGTCTCTACTGCGCATGTACCTGTCCCCTCCTGACGTCCAATGCCTTGGGCCAATCAAAATGGAGCTGTTGGAGCCACAGACCAATCTAAAAGCAGCTCTACAGGTCCTGGAGCTGCACCACAGCAAGCTGAATACAACCAAGGTAGGCTGCACCACACCACACCACAGCAAGCTGAATACAACCAAGGTAGGCTGCACCACACCACAGCACAGCAAGCTGAATACAACCAAGGTAGGCTGCACCACACCACACCACAGCAAGCTGAATACAACCAAGGTAGGCTGCACCACACCACAGCACAGCAAGCTGAATACAACCAAGGTAGGCTGCACCACACCACACCACAGCAAGCTGAATACAACCAAGGTAGGCTGCACCACACCACACCACAGCAAGCTGAATACAACCAAGGTAGGCTGCACCACACCACAGCACAGCAAGCTGAATACAACCAAGGTAGGCTGCACCACACCACACCACAGCAAGCTGAATACAACCAAGGTAGGCTGCACCACACCACAGCAAGCTGGATACAACCAAGGTAGGCTGCACCACACCACAGCAAGCTGAATACAACCAAGGTAGGCTGCACCACACCACAGCACAGCAAGCTGAATACAACCAAGGTAGGCTGCACCACACCACAGCAAGCTGAATACAACCAAGGTAGGCTGCACCACACCACAGCAAGCTGAATACAACCAAGGTAGGCTGCACCACACCACAGCACAGCAAGCTGAATACAACCAAGGTAGGCTGCACCACACCACAGCAAGCTGAATACAACCAAGGTAGGCTGCACCACACCACAGCAAGCTGGATACAACCAAGGTAGGCTGCACCACACCACAGCAAGCTGAATACAACCAAGGTAGGCTGCACCACACCACAGCACAGCAAGCTGAATACAACCAAGGTAGGCTGCACCACACCACAGCAAGCTGAATACAACCAAGGTAGGCTGCACCACACCACAGCAAGCTGAATACAACCAAGGTAGGCTGCACCACACCACAGCAAGCTGGATACAACCAAGGTAGGCTGCACCACACCACAGCACAGCAAGCTGAATACAACCAAGTTGAGAAGCCAACTACCTGACAACGTCAGATAGCACCTCCCTGTTTCAGACCGTTTTGGTTTGTTTTGTTCCTACTGATCATGACTGACCCAGGTTTCTGTAGCCTGTAGTGTGGCGTTTCTGTAACCTGTAGCGTGGCGTTTCTGTAGCCTGTAGCGTGGCGTTTCTGTAGCCTGTAGCGTGGCTGCTCTCCTCTTTAAGGAATAATGAGAGACGGAGAGATCAGAGAGAGAGGGGGACATACACAGTGCATTCGGAAAGTATTCCGACCCCTTCACTTTTCCCACATTTTGTGCCTTATTCTAAAATGTATTAAATACAAATAAATGATCATCGATCTATACACAATACCCCATAATGACACAGCGAAACCAGGGTTTTAGAAATGTTTGCTAATTTATAAAACATTTAAAACAGACATCTTATTTACATAAGTATTCAGTATTCAAACCCGATGGTCACTCTGACAGAGCTCCAAAGTTCCTCTGTGGAGATGGGAGAACCTTATAGAAGGACAACCATCTCTGCAGCACTCCACCAATCAGGCCTTTGTGGTAGAGTGGCCAGACGGAAGCCACTCCTCAGTAAAAGGCACATGACAGCCTGCTTGAAGTTTGCCAAAAGGCACCTAAAGACTCTCAGACCATGAGAAACAAGATTCTCTGGTCTGATGAAACCAAGATTTCTTTGGCCTGAATGCCAAGCGTCACATCTGGAGGAAACCTGGCACCATCCCTATGGTGAAGCATTATGGTGGCAGCATCATGCTGTGGGGATGTTTTTAAGCAGCAGGAACTGGGAGACTAGTCAGGATCGAGGGAAAGATGAACGGAGCAAAGAACAGAGATCCTTGATGAAAACCTGCTCCAGAGCGCTCAGGACCTCCGACTGGGGTGAAGGTTCACCTTCCACCAGGACAACAACTCTTAAGCATACAGCTAAGACAATGCAGGAGTGGCTTCGGGACAAGTCTCTGAATGTCCTTGAGTGGCCCAGCCAGAGCCCGGACTTGAACCCGATCGAACATCTCCGGAGAGACCTGAAAATAGCTGTGTAGCAACGCTGCCCATCCAACCTGACAGAGCTTGAGAGGATCTGCAGAGAAGAATGGGAGAA
>NC_059220.1:6743722-6793722 GCF_020615455.1 Coregonus clupeaformis
TGTACAGACTAGGTGAGCATAGCCTTGCTATTGAGAAAGGCCGCCGTTGGCAGACCTGGCTCTCAAGAGAAGACAGGCTATGTGCACACTGCCCACAAAATGAGGTGGAAACTGAGCTGCACTTCCTAACCTCCTGCCAAATGTATGACCATATTAGAGACACATATTTCCCTCAGATTACACAGACCCACAAAGAGTTCGAAAACAAATCCAATTTTGATAAACTCCCATATCTATTGGGTGAAAAACCACAGTGTGCCATCACAGCAGCAAGATTTGTGACCTGTTGCCACAAGAAAAGGGCAACCAGTGAAGAACAAACACCATTGTAAATACAGCCCATATTTACAATTTTACATATTTACAAATACAGCCCAGTTTATTTATTTTCCCTTTTGTACTTTAACTATTTTCACATCATTATAACACTGCATATAGACATAATATGACATTTGAAATGTCTTTATTCTTTTGGAACTTTTGTGAGTGTAATGTTTACTGTTAATATTTATTGTTTTTTTCACTTTGTTTATTATCTATTTCACTTGCTTTGGCAACGTTAACACACACTACCAGTCAAAAGTTTGGACACACCTACTCATTCAAGGGTTTTTCTTTATTTGTACTATTTTCTACATTGTAGAATAATAGTGAAAACATCAAAACTATGAAATAACACATATGGAATCATGTAGTAACCAAAAAAGTGTTAAACAAATGAAAATATATTTTATATTTGAGATTCTTCAAAGTAGCCACCGTTTGCCTTTTTGACAGCTTTGCACACTCTTGGCATTCTCTCAACCAGCTTCATGAGGTAGTCACCTGGAATGCATTTCAATTAACAGGTGTGCCTTGTTAAAAGTTAATTCGTGGAGTTTCTTTCCTTCTTAATGCGTTTGAGCCAATCAGTTGTGTTGTGACAAGGTAGGGGGGGTATACAGAAGATATCCCTATTTGGTAAAAGACCAAGTCCATATTATGCCAAGAACAGCTCAAATAAGCAAAGAGAAACGACAGTGCATCATTACTTTTATGACATGAAGGTCAGTCAATATGGAATATTTCAAGAACTTTTAAAGTTTCTTCAAGTGCAGTTGCAAAAACCATCAAGCACTATGATGAAACTGGCTCTCATGAGGACCACGACAGGAAAGGAAGACCCAGAGTTACCGCAGCTGCAGAGGATAAGTTCATTAGAGTTACCAGCCTCAGAAAATGCAGCCCAAAAAAATGCTTCACAGAGTTCAAGTAACAGACGCATCTCACCATCAACTGTTCAGAGGAGACTGTGTGAATCAGGCCTTCATGGTCGAATTGCTGCAAAGAAACCACTACTAAAGGACACCAGAAGAAGAGACTTGCTTGGGCCAAGAAACACGAGCAATGGACATAAGACCGGTGGAAATCTGTCCTTTGGTCTGAAGAGTCCAAATTTGAGATTTTTGGTTCCAACCGCTGTGTCTTTGTGAGACGCAGAGTAGGTGAACGGATGACGTCCGCATGTGTGGTTCCCACCATGAAGCATGGAGGAGGAGGTGTGATCGTGCTTTGCTGGTGACACTGTCTGTGATTTATTTAGAATTCAAGGCAAACTTAACCAGCATGGCTACCACAGCATTCTGCAGCAATACGCCATCCCATCTGGTTTGGGCGTAGTGGGACTATCATTTGTTTTTCAACAGGACAATGACCCAACACACCTCCAGGCTGTGTAAGGGCTATTTGACCAAGAAGGAGAGTGATGGAGTGCTGCATCAGATGACCTGGCCTCCACAATCCCCCGACCTCAACCCAATTGAGATGGTTTGGGATGAGTTGGACCGCAGAGTGAAGGAAAAGCAGCCAACAAGTGCTCAGCATATGTGGGAACTCCTTCAAGACTGTTGGAAAAGCATTCCAGGTGAAGCTGGTTGGGAGAATTCCAAGAGTGTGCAAAGCTGTCATCAAGGCAAAGGGTGGCTACTAAAATACATTCTGATTTGTTTAACACTTTTTTGGTTACTACATGATTCCATATGTGTTATTTCATAGTTTTGATGTCTTCACTATTATTCTAGAATGTAGAAAATAATAAAAATAAAGAAAAACCCTTGAATGAGTAGGTGTCCAAACTTTTGACTGTTAGTGTACAGTATCTCTTCCTACAGTGAACACATACAGCAGGGTTCTTCAATTCCGGTCTTGGAGGGCCGAAACACTTCGGTTAGAAGGAGAGGATGAAAAACAGAGGTGTCTCGGCCCTCCAGGACCGGAATTGAAGAACCCTGACATACAGTATCTCTCCCTACAGTAAACACGTACAGTATCTCTCCCTACAGTAAACATATACAGTATCTCTCCCTACAGTAAACACGTACAGTATCTCTCCCTACAGTAAACATATACAGTATCTCTCCCTACAGTGAACATATACAGTATCTCTCCCTACAGTAAACGTATACAGTATCTCCTACAGTGAACATAACACGTTCCAGAGAATAGAAGTTTCAGAGTTCTTCTCCAGCTTGATAGAACAGAAATGGATACCCTGTGGTCGGTCTCCTTTCAGGATAAAGGAGGTTTCTCATACTGGAAATAGATACCCTGTGGCCGGTCTCCTTTCAGGATAAAGGAGGTTTCTCATACTGGAAATAGATACCCTGTGGTCGGTCTCCTTTCAGGATAAAGGAGGTTTCTCATACTGGAAATAGATACCCTGTGGTCGGTCTCCTTTCAGGATAAAGGAGGTTTCTCATACTGGAAATAGATACCCTGTGGTCGGTCTCCTTTCAGGATAAAGGAGGTTTCCCATACTGGAAATAGATACCCTGTGGCCGGTCTCCTTTCAGGATAAAGGAGGTTTCTCATACTGGAAATAGATACCCTGTGGCCGGTCTCCTTTCAGGATAAAGGAGGTTTCTCATACTGGAATAAAGATATGGAATAAACCCAAAGGGGAAGGGGTTGAAGGCTTTGGTTTTTAATGCCAATAGGCAGATGCTTTCATCCAAAGAGAGAGCCTACATGTGTAGTATGGGTATGTGATCTCTGTGGGCTAAACCTACAACCTTGGTGTTGCTAGTGACACACCTTGGTGTTGCTAGTGACACGCCTTGGTGTTGCTAGTGACACACCTTGGTGTTGCTAGTTTCACCCCTTGGTGTTGCTAGTGACACGCCTTGGTGTTGCTAGTGACACACCTTGGTGTTGCTAGTTTCACACCTTGGTGTTGCTAGTTTCACACCTTGGTGTTGCTAGTTTCACACCTTGGTGTTGCTAGTGACACACCTTGGTGTTGCTAGTTTCACCCCTTGGTGTTGCTAGTGACACGCCTTGGTGTTGCTAGTGACACACCTTGGTGTTGCTAGTTTCACCCCTTGGTGTTGCTAGTGACACGCCTTGGTGTTGCTAGTGACACACCTTGGTGTTGCTAGTGTCACACCTTGGTGTTGCTAGTGTCACACCTTGGTGTTGCTAGTGACACACCTTGGTGTTGCTAGTTTCACACCTTGGTGTTGCTAGTTTCACACCTTGGTGTTGCTAGTGACACACCTTGGTGTTGCTAGTGACACACCTTGGTGTTGCTAGTGTCACACCTTGGTGTTGCTAGTGACACGCCTTGGTGTTGCTAGTGACACACCTTGGTGTTGCTAGTTTCACACCTTGGTGTTGCTAGTGTCACACTCCACACTCTTCCACACTCACAACTGAGCTACACAAGGATCATAATCATGGTATCTCTTCTCTCTCCACCAGGCCATCGACCTGCTGCCAGCCAACACTCAGATCAGAGAAATTCGTGTGTTCTTGGAGAGTGTTCTGGAGGAGAAGGCTCAGAGGAAACGCTTTGACCAGGTCCTCAAGAGCCTGCTGCAGGCTGAGTTCCTACGGGTGAGAGATAGACGCTCTGTGTGTTGGTATTGTGTCCGCTATTAACTGTCCTCTTCCAGACTCTTTTTCAAAACTTCAGAGAGAAGCCAAGAGGTTTAAGGAAAGAGCTTCCTCCCTTCTGATGTTTTGCAAAGAGGTTTAAGGAAAGAGCTTCCTCCCTTCTGATGTTTTGAAAAGAGGTTTAAGGAAAGAGCTTCCTCCCTTCTGATGTTTTGAAAAGAGGTTTAAGGAAAGAGCTTCCTCCCTTCTGATGTTTTGAAAAGAGGTTTAAGGAAAGAGCTTCCTCCCTTCTGATGTTTTGAAAAGAGGTTCAAGGAAAGAGCTTCCTCCCTTCTGATGTTTTGAAAAAGAGGCAGAGAAGGAAAAGAGGATGTGAGCAACAAGGAACTACTTTTGAGATTCAACCCTGATGTATGTCTTTGGTCTCTCTGTCCCCACCTGACGGGTGGGTGTGTTCAGGTCCAGGAGGAGCGTATCTTCCACCAACAGGTGAAGTGTATCATCACAGAGGAAAAGACCTGCAGGGTCTGTAAGAAGAAGATAGGAAACAGGTAAGCTTTTATGTAACCCTTATTTTCCCAGGTAAATTGACTGAGAACACGTTCTCATTTACAGCAACGACCTGGGGAATAGTTACAGGGGAGAGGAATGAGCCAATTGGAAGCTGGGGATGATTAGGTGGCCATGATGGCACGAGGACCAGATTGGGAATTTAGCCAGGACACCGGGGGTTAACACCCCTACTCTTACGATAAGTGCCATGGGATCTTTAGTGACCACAGAGAGTCAGGACACCCGTTTAACATCCAATCCGAAAGATGGCACAGGGCAATGTCCCCAATCACTACCCTGGGGCATTGGGATATTTTCTTTAGACCAGAGGAAAGAGTGCCTCCTACTGGCCCTCCAACACCACTCCCAGCAGCAGCTGGTCTCCCATCCAGGACCAACCCTGCTTAGGTTCAGAGGCAAGCCAGCAGTGGGATGCAGGGTGGTATTCTGCTGGCTATACTAATATCAATGCTTTATAAACACCTATAACTATGTAATAAATCCTTATTATGTGATAAACCTGTTGTAAATATGCAGTAAAGGCTCTGTCTATATACTGATACTAAAACACTTGTCGGTCTCTGTCCAGCGCCTTCGCCAGGTATCCCAACGGCGTTGTAGTTCATTACTTCTGCTGTAAGGACCGAGGGGTGTGTCCTACGGAGCAGTGACACAGCTGTCGCAACCGCCTGGACGCAAAGCACTCCTGGGATACTAACAGACTAGACCGCTGTGTACTAAAATGACAGAATGGTACAGAACAGTGCCCTCCTGTGGACTACATGTTCCAGCAGCACCCTGGACGAGGGGAAGGCAGGGAAGCTGGGTTTGTCTGAAACTACACCACAGACTGGGGTATTCAGGAGGAGAGGACTCTAACTGCTTCTCTCTGGGACCGCTACCTGCTACCTGTTCTGCCCCACAACCCCAGCTACCTGCTACCTGTTCTGCCCCACAACCCCAGCTACCTGCTACCTGTTCTGCCCCACAACCCCAGCTACCTGCTACCTGTTCTGCCCCACAACCCCAGCTACCTGCTACCTGTTCTGCCCCACATCCCCATCTACCTGCTACCTGTTCTGCCCCACAACCCCAGCTACCTGCTACCTGTTCTGCCCCACAACCCCAACTACCTGCTACTTGTTCTGCCCCACAACCCCAACAACCTGCTACCTGTTCTGCCCCACAACCCCAGCTACCTGCTACATATTCGGCCCCACAACCCCAACTACCTGCTCCATGTTCTGCCCCACAACCCCAGCTACCTGCTACCTATTCTGCCCCACAACCCCAACAACCTGCTACCTGTTCTGCCCCACAACCCCAGCTACCTGCTACCTGTTCTGCCCCACAACCCCTGCTACCTGTTCTGCCCCACAACCCCAACAACCTGCTACCTGTTCTGCCCCACAACCCCAGCTACCTGCTACCTGTTCTGCCCCACAACCCCTGCTACCTGTTCTGCCCCACAACCCCAGCTACCTGCTACCTGTTCTGCCCCACAACCCCAGCTACCTGCTACCTGTTCTGCCCCACAACCCCAGCTACCTGCTACCTGTTCTGCCCCACAACCCCAGCTACCGGCTACCTGTTCTGCCCCACAACCCCATCTACCTGCTACCTGTTCTGCCCCACAACCCCAGCTACCTGCTACCTGTTCTGCCCCACAACCCCAACAACCTGCTACACCACAGTACCTGTAGCTATTCTACCAACTGCTTCCCTACAGTAACTACTCTACTACAGTAACTACTACAGTAACTACCAACAGGAGGATCTGTTTCTGTTAGCCTTTGGAAGAGACGTGGAGACGTGGCGACGTACTGAAGAGGACTTCACAATAAAGGAGCCTGTTTCTGTCCTCATTGTTAGATTCAACCTGTAGCCTTTATGAGAGGACGGTTCAAGTCTGAATGATTACATTTGGCACTGCTGTAGTCTGTTTCTCTGCTCCTCTTCACTCCCTCCTCTTCACTCCCTCCTCTTCACTCCCTCCCTCTGTTTCCTCCCCGCCTACCCTCTCTCATCCTCAGACTACACTCGGTACGCTATAGAGACTACATAGACTAAGTCTTCTTCTTCTGATGCCTTGTGTGACTTTTAAGAATGTACTTAAAAGCAGCCATTTGCTTTTCACTTTTCATGTTGTTTTCAGTTGGCGTGTGTTTTCTGAGGGAATGGTTAAAATCCAGACTTCAAATGTAACGACTCCATTTCTAGCGTGGTCCGTGTGCACAAACAAGGACGTTTCTTGTTATTTCTTTGTTCGTTTTGAGATCAGCTGCCTCGATATAACCTCTTCTGAAAGCTCTTGAGAGTCCCTGTATTTGGAGTAGATCCACAGTTTCAAAATCTATCTTTATTGATTGATACGTATTCTTTCATTTTGGGAAAAACCTGAAAGAATATGTCAGCAGCCCAGCCCATTTTTCCTTTATAGGTTTAAATGTTTCTGCCTTTTTATGTCGTCCTGAATCATGCATTAGTCTCATTAGGACTGAAGGAAGACGTTTTGAATGTCAGATTGGAACGAAAGATAAGATATAGGTTAAGTCCCAAATGGCACCCTATTCCCTATATAGTGCACTACTTTAGACCAGAGAATGGCACCCTATTCCCTATATAGTGCACTACTTTAGACCAGAGAATGGCACCCTATTCCCTATATAGTGCACTACTTTAGACCAAAGGCTCTGGTAGTAGTCCCCTATATAGGGAACGGGGTGCCATTTGGGATGTATTACATGAAGATATGTATCACAGTTGTATCCTCGCAACATTGTAATGAAATACCTGCAGCATCAACCAACCGCCCGTCTGTTTGTTGTTGAAAGGCTGTTGCACCATCTCACTGTTTTACCTTCAAAACATTGGTACCATTTATATAAAGAGTGAGAGAGTATGAGAGGTTTGTTTAAGCTACACGTTATTTTACTGAGCAAATCAAACGGGTATGTCTGTATTGCATTAATTGATAATAAACATGCATTTCCACTCATGATGTGTATCATTTTGTAGGTGTCATTTTTAATGTCTTGGATGCCGTGCTTGGTAATCAATCAAATGTATTTTATAAAGCCCTTTTTACATCAGCAGTTGTCACAAAGTGCCCTACAGATACCCAGCCTGGACCTCAAAGAACAAGAAATACACGTTTTATTCGTTGTATTAAATTTTTTTGTCATTTAGCAGACTCCTATCCAGAGCATACATTATTTTATTTTTATTTTTTCATACTGGCCCCCCGTGGGAATCGAACCCACAACCCTGGCGTTGCAAACGCCATGCTCTACCAACTGAGCTACATCCCTGCCGGCCATTCCCTCCCCTACCCTGGACGACGCTGGGCCAATTGTGCGCCGCCCCATGATATACAGTGAGGGAAAGAAGTATTTGACCCCTCTGCAAAACATGACTTAGTACTTGGTGGCAAAACCCTTGTTGGCAATCAGAGGTCAGACGTTTCTTGTAGTTGGCCCCCAGGTTTGCACACATCTCAGGAGGGATTTTGTCCCACTCCTCTTTGCAGATCTTCTCCAAGTCATTAAGGTTTCGAGGCTGACGTTTGACAATTCGAACCTTCAGCTCCCTCCACAGATTTTCTATGGGATTAAGTCAAGACTGGCAGCCAATGCCCATCTCACTTAAACCCTCATATCCAGGGGCGGTGTGTTCATTAGGGCGATATGGGCGACGCACTGCCAAACGGGAAAAGGAAGGGATTTTTTTTCTAATCGATTATATCACGGCAACAGTAGTTATCACTGTTCTAATCTAGACGTCTGATCTGCCACTAAATGTCCAATCAGGCTAAAGTCGTGCTTCAAATGGCCCCGCCCCTTTTGGGGCGATTTCAGTCAGGTTGAAAATCGCCCCAGAAGTCTCTCATAGACTCATGTAAAATCTTTTTTTTTCAAATATCAGAGCTTTCAATACAATCTCTATGGGTTCCGGGAGGGCTTGCACTTACGCGCTTTCGTCATACGTAACATAACCATGAACGTAACTAAGAAAAGAGCGGGTAGCAGCGTCAATCAATTCACGTACTACTGTCAAGATGGCTAGCGTTCAGTGCAACTCGATTGTCTCTTTGAAAGAAGTTCCTTTTTGTCGGCGAACAAATCAAGATAAATTGGCAACAAAACAATTAGGACCTCCAAGACCAAATTTAATAATTCAACAGGTTTCTACTAAAGGGGGAAAGTCCTACACCCGAGGATTTTCCAAAAATTGGTACGAACGAAAAACCTGGCTAGCAGGCTGCGATGTAGCTAATGCAGTCTTCTGCTACCCCTGCTTACTCTTTCACCCTGAAGGCGGCACGGCAGACAGCACCGCTTGGACAGCGACTGGTGTAACGGACATGCACCATCTTTCAGAAAAGATTAAGAAACATGAGCTGTCAAAGACCCACATGGATAGCTGTTTGAGATTGTCTGCTTTGGGAAGAGTGAACATTGCCACTCAACTGGATGAGGGATACAGGCTAGCTGTCCGCCGCCACAACGATGAGGTTAGCAAGAACCACCACATCCTCAGCCGGCTAATCCAGTGTGTGAAGTTTTGCGGAGTGTTTGAGTTAGCTTTGCGAGGCAAAGATGAAACTGAGGGCTCCACCAACCCTGGTATTTTTCTTGGACTTGTCAACTTTGTGGCACAATTAGATGAGGTGTTTTATGGAAATGCATATTGTTTATGCAGTGTTGAGGAATGTGAAAGAACACCCTTGATTATTTTTACTGTGATAACTTATTTTGCTTTTGTAAGCCAACACTTTTGAGATCAGTCAATAAATGCTTCTGGTATTGACTTATATGCTGCCCCTGTCTTCATGTTGTTGCTGGACATATCTTTTTTTAAATGTGTGTAGGTCACCTAAATCATCAGAAAAATTGCCCCCCCTGAGAATTTTTTCAGGAGCCGCCACTGCTCATATCAGTCACAGAGTTTGACCTAGAGACGTTTGACCTTTCCTCATGCTGAACAAATTTGCCTCAAAAACCCATAAAGTTCCGTCAGGGTAGATTTTCCTCCATCTTGGAAATGTCTGAAAACATCCAAGAATTTCTCATAAATCCAAATAACACCACATTCTGTATATAGGCCCATGGTACACATCTTAACTTAGTTTGAGAAAATCTAAGAGATTGGTTAAGAGATGGCTGAGTTATTGATAAATCAGGAAATCTGATTTTACGTATGCATTTAAATCCTTTGTAAATGCACTCCATAATGGCCAATCAACTTAAAACGCATTTCGATGTTGAAGACGTTACCATGATGAACCATGTTAAGTTTGGCATTGATATCTCAAAAAACAAGGAAACTATTAACATTTCACTGCTTTGACTATGTAACGCTAATACTCAACATCATCTGCAATCATCTTCTCATGAAGCAGACATCAGATTCACTCTAGATGTTGTATTTAGACTCTTTAACGGTTTTGAGAAAAAATTGTTGCTGATTTCAAATATATCAGCGTTGTACCTATAGATGCACGTTAGCACATATGCTAATGTTACAAATACTTCTTCTCATGAACCATAAATCAGAACGACTCCAGATTCAGTATATAGACTCAGTGAATTGGCATGTAATGAATTTGAAATTGGTTAGTTTCTGCATTCAAAGTCGGCCACGCTACACCACTAGATGGCACCATATCACACCAGGGCTATAAGAACTGAACCAATGGACATGGGGTCATGATATTTGGTATGTAATGTAAACCTTACAGTGAGGGAAAAAAGTATTTGATCCCCTGCTGATTTTGTACGTTTGCCCACTGACAAAGAAATGATCAGTCTATAATTTTAATGGTAGGTTTATTTGAACAGTGAGAGACAGAATAACAACAACAAAATCCAGAAGAACGCATGTCAAAAATGTTATAAATTGATTTGCATTTTAATGAGGGAAATAAGTATTTGACCCCCTCTCAATCAGAAAGATTTCTGGCTCCCAGGTGTCTTTTATACAGGTAACGAGCTGAGATTAGGAGCACACTCTTAAAGGGAGTGCTCCTAATCTCAGCTCATTACCTGTATAAAATACACCTGTCCACAGAAGCAATCAATCAATCAGATTCCAAACTCTCCACCATGGCCAAGACCAAAGAGCTCTCCAAGGATGTCAGGGACAAGATTGTAGACCTACACAAGGCTGGAATGGGCTACAAGACCATCGCCAAGCAGCTTGGTGAGAAGGTGACAACAGTTGGTGCGATTATTCGCAAATGGAAGAAACACAAAATAACTGTCAATCTCCCTCGGCCTGGGGCTATATGCAAGATCTCACCTCGTGGAGTTGCAATGATCATGAGAACGTTGAGGAATCAGCCCATAACTACACAGGAGGATCTTGTCAATGATCTCAAGGCAGCTGGGACCATAGTCACCAAGAAAACAATTGGTAACACACTACGCCGTGAAGGACTGAAATCCTGCAGCGCCCGCAAGGTCCCCCTGCTCAAGGAAGCACATATACAGGGCCGTCTGAAGTTTGCCAGTGAACATCTGAATGATTCAGAGGAGAACTGGGTGAAAGTGTTGTGGTCAGATGAGACCAAAATCGAGCTCTTTGGCATCAACTAAACTCGCCGCGTTTGGAGGAGGAGGAATGCTGCCTATGACCTCAAGAACACCATCCCCACCATCAAACATGGAGGTGGAAACATTATGCTTTGGGGGTGTTTTCTGCTAAGGGGACAGGACAACTTTACCGCATCAAAGGGACGATGGACGGGGCCATGCACCGTCAAATCTTGGGTGAGAACCTCCTTCCCTCAGCCAGGGCATTGAAAATGGGTCGTGGATGGGTATTCCAGCATGACAAATGACCCAAAACACACGGCCAAGGCAACAAAGGAGTGGCTCAAGAAGAAGCACATTAAGGTCCTGGAGTCGCCTAGCCAGTCTCCAGACCTTAATCCCATAGAAAATCTGTGGAGGGAGCTGAAGGTTTGAGTTGCCAAACGTCAGGCTCAAAACCTTAATGACTTGGAGAAGATCTGCAAAGAGGAGTGGGCCAAAATCCCTCCTGAGATGTGTGCAAACCTGGTGGCCAACTACAAGAAACGTCTGTCACGGATACGGCTGAGGCTGCCCCTCCTCCTCGCTCGGGCAGGCTTCGGCGGTCGTCGTCACCGGAGTACTAGCTGCCACCGATCGATGTTTCTGTGTCTCACTAGTTCTGTCTGTATTGTTCCCACCTGACACTCATTAGGCTTATTAGTTTCCCTATATTACCTCTGATTTCCCTCCTGGGTGTGTGATTGTTCTTTGTTACGTCGTCCGTTGAGCTGTTGTTTTGCTCTTCCCTGCGTGGAGGGTTTGCTATGGTTTACTTTGAGTCTAGTTTACTTTGAGCCATTTAAAGTGGGGGAAAAAAGTATTTAGTCAGCCACCAATTGTGCAAGTTCTCCCACTTAAAAAGATGAGAGAGGCCTGTAATTTTCATCATAGGTACACGTCAACTATGACAGACAAAATGAGGAAAAAAAATCCAGAAAATCACATTGTAGGATTTTTTATGAATTTATTTGCAAATTATGGTGGAAAATAAGTATTTGGTCAATAACAAAAGTTTCTCAATACTTTGTTATATACCCTTTGTTGGCAATGACACAGGTCAAACGTTTTCTGTAAGTCTTCACAAGGTTTTCACACACTGTTGCTGGTATTTTGGCCCATTCCTCCATGCAGATCTCCTCTAGAGCAGTGATGTTTTGGGGCTGTCGCTGGGCAACACGGACTTTCAACTCCCTCCAAAGATTTTCTATGGGGTTGAGATCTGGAGACTGGCTAGGCCACTCCAGGACCTTGAAATGCTTCTTACGAAGCCACTCCTTCGTTGCCCGGGCGGTGTGTTTGGGATCATTGTCATGCTGAAAGACCCAGCCACATTTCATCTTCAATGCCCTTGCTGATGGAAGGAGGTTTTCACTCAAAATCTCACGATACATGGCCCCATTGATTCTTTCCTTTACACGGATCAGTCGTCCTGGTCCCTTTGCAGAAAAACAGCCCCAAAGCATGATGTTTCCACCCCCATGCTTCACAGTAGGTATGGTGTTCTTTGGATTCAACTCGGCATTCTTTGTCCTCCAAACACGACGAGTTGAGTTTTTACCAAAAAGTTCTATTTTGGTTTCATCTGACCATATGACATTCTCCCAATCCTCTTCTGGATCATCCAAATGCACTCTAGCAAACTTCATACGGGCCTGGCTTAAGCAGGGGGACACGTCTTTCACTGCAGGATTTGAGTCCCTGGCGGCGTAGTGTGTTACTGATGGTAGGCTTTGTTACTTTGGTCCCAGCTCTCTGCAGGTCATTCACTAGGTCCCCCCGTGTGGTTCTGAGATTTCTGCTCACCGTTCTTGTGATCATTTTGACCCCACGGGGTGAGATCTTGCGTGGAGCCCCAGATCGAGGGAGATTATCAGTGGTCTTGTATGTCTTCCATTTCCTAATAATTGCTCCCACAGTTGATTTCTTCAAACCAAGCTGCTTACCTATTGCAGATTCAGTCTTCCCAGCCTGGTGCAGGTCTACAATTTTGTTTCTGGTGTCCTTTGACAGCTCTTTGGTCTTGGCCATAGTGGAGTTTGGAGTGTGACTGTTTGAGGTTGTGGACAGGTGTCTTTTATACTGATAACAAGTTCAAACAGGTGCCATTAATACAGGTAACGAGTGGAGGACAGAGGAGCCTCTTAAAGAAGAAGTTACAGGTCTGTGAGAGCCAGAAATCTTGCTTGTTTGTAGGTGACCAAATACTTATTTTCCACCATAATTTGCAAATAAATTCATTAAAAATCCTACAATGTGATTTTCTGGATTTCTTTTCCTCAATTTGTCTGTCATAGTTGACGTGTACCTATGATGGAAATTACAGGCCTCTCTCATCTTTTTAAGTGGGAGAACTTGCACAATTGGTGGCTGACTAAATACTTTTTTTCCCACTGTACCTGCTGGAATGCATACTATGGGTGGGTGTTGTTATGGTGACCAATGATCTAAGATAAGGCGGGGATTTGCCTAGAAGTGATTTATAGATGACCTGGAGCCAGTGGGTTTGGCGACGAATATGTAGTGAGGGCCAGCCAACGAGAGCGTACAGGTCACAATGGTGGGTAGTATATGGGGCTTTGGTGACAAATCGGATGGCACTGTGATAGACTACATCCAATTTGCTGAGTAGAGTGTTGGAAGCTATTTTGTAAATGACATCGCCGAAGTCAAGGATCGGTAGGATAGTCAGTTTTACGAGGGCATGTTTAGCAGCATGAGTGAAGGAGGCTTTGTTGCGAAATAGGAAGCCGATTCTAGATTTAACTTTGGATTGGAGATGCTTAATGTGAGTCTGGATGGAGAGTTTACAGTCTAACCAGACACCTAGGTATTTGTAGTTGTCCACATATTCTAAGTCAGACCCGCCGAGAATAGTGATTCAAGTCGGGCGGGCGGGTGCAAGCAGTGTTTGATTGAAGAGCATGCATTTAGTTTTACTAGCGTTTAAGAGCAGTTGGAGGCTACAGAAGGAGTGTTGTATGGCATTGAAACTCATTTGGAGGTTTGTTAACACAGTGTCCAATGAAGGGCCAGATGTATACAAAATTGTGTCGTCTGCGTAGAGGTGGATCTTAGAGTCACCAGCAGCAAGAGCGACGTCATTGGTATACACAGAGAAAAGAGTCGGCCTGAGAATTGAACCCTGTGGCACCCCCATAGAGACTGCCATAGGTCCAGACAACAGGCCCTCCAATTTGACACATTGAACTCTATCTGAGAAGTAGTTGGCGAACCAGGCGAGGCAGTCATTTGAGAAACCAAGGCTATTTAGTCTGCCAATAAGAATGCGGTGGTTGACAGAGTCGAAAGCCTTGGCCAGGTCAATGAAGATGGTTGCACAGTACTGTCTTTTATCGATCGCGGTTATAATATAATTTAGGACCTTGAGCGTGGCTGAGGTGCACCCATGACCAGCACGGAAACCAGATTGTATAGCGGAGAAGGTACGGTGGTATTCGAAATGGTCGGTGATCTGTTTGTTAACTTGGCTTTCAAAAACTTTCGAAAGGCAGGGCAGGATGGATATAGGTCTGTAACCGTTTGGATCTAGAGTGTCACCTCCTTTGAAGAGGGGGATCTCAGACGATACGAAAGAGAGGTTGAACAGGGTAGTAATAGGGGTTGCGACAATTTCGGCGGCTAATTTTTTACAATAGGTGAGTCCGGGAGCAGATCGTAGTCTGCTAAAGCACAGGCGAGCAGGAGGCACGGCTGTTGATTGCGTGTGCTAGCGGGCCGGGGCTAGCAGATGGATCTTCGTGGTCGTCGCAACGGGAAGCCTGTTGAAACCACATCAGATGATTACGTTGGCAGACCAGTCGTGATGGATCGGCTGGGCTTCGTGTCGACACTAGGAGGTCCCATCCGGTTAACAGAGAGGTAGATAGCCAGGAGATGGGCCTGGCTCGAGGCTAGCTCAAGGCTAACTGGTACGTCGGGACAGTGGTGATTAACCAACAACAGCCATTCGGTTGCAGCTAGCTAGTTGCGATGGTCCGGTGTTAAGGTCCAGTGATTCAGTGATTCCGGCAGAAAATCCGATATGCTCTGGGTCGATAGCGCGCTGTGCAGACTGGCCGATAATTGTCCAGGCTAGAGCTGGCTGGTAGGTAGTGCAGGCCACGGACAGTGGTGAAGACCGCTAATGGTGGCTAATAGCAAGTAGCTAATTAGCTGGCTAGTTTCAGCCGTAGGTTCTTCATAAAAATAAAGAAATAATAGAATCCGTTCCACATTGGGTGAGGCGGGTTGCAGGAAAGTATATTTAGTTAAAGGATGGAAAGTGAGATAGAGAAATATATACGAAAAAAGAGAAAAAACTGGCTATTTACACGAGGACACAACAGAATACACAACCACATTGCTACGCCATCTTGGTTAGTAGGTACCAGTCAGTTTGTGCCATCTTGCATTTACATTTTAGTCATTTAGCAGATGCTCTTATCCAGAGCGACTTACAGTTAGTGAGTGCATACATTTTCATACTGGCCCCCCTTTGGGAAACGAACCCACAACCCTGGCGTTGCAAGCGCCATGCACTACCAACTGAGCTACAGGGGACAAATAATACATTGGTTCTTCCCACTCTTGACAGTTCAGTTTTAGCAGTCTTACTTTTATTTTGATTTTGTAAGCCTATCAGGAGTGATCATTATTCCCCTATTCATTCAGCCCCTGCAGGAAGACCCCCCACCCCTCACCCCCGATAAGTTCAGTCACTTCTTGTCATGCCAAGGAGTGGCATGATGGCACAAACAGACTGGTACCCAAGCTAGCGTAATCATACTTTTAGTTATTGACAGAGATACAGTGCCATACATGTCCAAGAGGGAGAGCATTCATTCTAATGTCGTTTCTTAGAACGTGAGAACCTGTAGGCTGCAGTACAACCTAACACCACTAGGGAGCAGGTTAACCTCATAAATAGAGAATGCCGGTACACACACAGTATCTGCCTTCATGCAGCGTGTGGTCTTGCTGAGTTTGTAACCAAGTTGGAATTTACCACATATGACTTGGAAAAATGTACTTCAAAGGCCTTCCAACTGGTAATTACCATGGTTGTCCCAATCCTCTCGCCTGTTCCCACTCACCATGAGTAGGCAGACGGGTAGGAAGACGGGTTGGAAGGAGGGTGAAGGAGAGTTCAGAAAGAATTGTGCTAGCGCACAACAGGCTTGACAACATTGTGAAGAAGTATAGCAGAAGTCTGCCTGCTCTGTAGTCCAGCATGTCTGCCTGCCTGCAGCCTAAACCTGTTTTAACCTCAGTACTCAGTTATATGTGGAATGTAGCTGATAAACCACTGGCCTTTAAAGGGGCAATATGCTTTTCGAACAATAACAAACACTTCCCCGCCACTGTTTTGGTAAACATGGCTGTAGAAATGTAACCACTCTCAAATTAATGGACAGACCTACATCATGAGTCGGTCTATGCAGATTAAGGACCCACCTGGCCATCATGAGTAGGTCTATACAGATTAAGGACCTTATGGACCCACCTGGCCATCATGAGTAGGTCTATACAGATTAAGGACCCACTTGACCATCATGAGTCGGTCTATGCAGACTAAGGACCCACCTGGCCATCATGAGTAGGTCTATACAGATTAAGGACCCACTTGACCATCATGAGTCGGTCTATGCAGACTAAGGACCCACCTGGCCATCATGAGTAGGTCTATGCAGACTAAGGACCTACCTGGCCATCATGAGTAGGTCTATACAGGTTAAGGACCCACCTGACCATCATGAGTAGGTCTATACGTACTCCTGAGTGGCGCAGTGGTCTAAGGCACTGCATCGCAGTGCTAACTGTGCCACTAGAGATCCTGGTTCGAATCCAGGCTCTGTCGCAGCCGGCCGCGACCGGGAGACTCATGGGCGGCGCTCAATTGGTCCAGGGTAGGGGAGGGAATGGCCGGCAGGGATGTAGCTCAGTTGATAGAGCATGGCGTTTGCAACGCCAGGGTTGTGGGTTCGATTCCCACGGGGGGCCAGTATAAAAATATATATATATATGTGTTCACTAACTGTAAGTCGCTCTGGATAAGAGCGTCTGCTAAATGACTAAAATGTAAATGTAAATATACAGGTTAAGGACCCACCTGGCCATCATGAGCAGGTCTATACAGATTAAGGACCCACCTGGCCATCATGAGTAGGTCTATGCAGGTTAAGGACCCACCTGGCCATCATGAGTAGGTCTATAGAGATTAAGGACCCACCTGGCCATCATGAGTAGGTCTATACAGGTTAAGGACCCACCTGGCCATCATGAGTAGGTCTATACAGATTAAGGACCTTAAGGACCCACCTGGCCATCATGAGTAGGTCTATGCAGGTTAAGGACCCACCTGGCCATCATGAGTAGGTCTATAGAGATTAAGGACCCACCTGGCCATCATGAGTAGGTCTATGCAGGTTAAGGACCCACCTGACCATCATGAGTAGGTCTTTACAGATTAAGGACCCACCTGGCCATCATGAGTAGGTCTATGCAGATTAAGGACCAACCTGGCCATCATGAGTAGGTCTATGCAGGTTAAGGACCTTAAGGACCCACCTGGCCATCATGAGTAGGTCTATACTGATTAAGGACCCACCTGGCCATCATGAGTAGGTCTATATAGATTAAGGACCCACCTGGTCATCATGAGTAGGTCTATGCAGGTTAAGGACCCACGTGACCATCATGAGTAGGTCTTTACAGATTAAGGACCCACCTGACCATCATGAGTAGGTCTTTACAGATTAAGGACCCACCTGGCCATCATGAGTAGGTCTATGCAGATTAAGGACCAACCTGGCCATCATGAGTAGGTCTATATAGATTAAGGACCCACCTGGCCATCATGAGTAGGTCTATGCAGGTTAAGGACCCACCTGACCATCATGAGTAGGTCTACGAGGTTAAAGACCCACCTGACCATCATGAGTAGGTATATGCAGGTTAAGGACCCACCTGACCATCATGAGTAGGTCTATGCAGGTTAAGGACCCACCTGACCATCATGAGTAGGTCTATACAGATTAAGGACCTACTTGGCCATCATGAGTAGGTCTATACAGGTTAAGGACCCACCTGGCCATCATGAGTAGGTCTATGCAGATTAAGGACCAACCTGGCCATCATGAGTAGGTCTATGCAGGTTAAGGACCTTAAGGACCCACCTGGCCATCATGAGTAGGTCTATACTGATTAAGGACCCACCTGGCCATCATGAGTAGGTCTATACAGATTAAGGACCCACCTGGCCATCATGAGTAGGTCTATGCAGATTAAGGACCAACCTGGCCATCATGAGTAGGTCTATGCAGGTTAAGGACCTTAAGGACCCACCTGGCCATCATGAGTAGGTCTATACTGATTAAGGACCCACCTGGCCATCATGAGTAGGTCAATACTGATTAAGGACCCACCTGGCCATCATGAGTAGGTCTATACAGATTAAGGACCCACCTGGCCATCATGAGTAGGTCTATGCAGATTAAGGACCAACCTGGCCATCATGAGTAGGTCTATGCAGGTTAAGGACCTTAAGGACCCACCTGGCCATCATGAGTAGGTCTATACTGATTAAGGACCCACCTGGCCATCATGAGTAGGTCTATACAGATTAAGGACCCACCTGGCCATCATGAGTAGGTCTATGCAGGTTAAGGACCCACCTGGCCATCATGAGTAGGTCTATACAGATTAAGGACCCACCTGGCCATCATGAGTAGGTCTACGCAGGTTAAAGACCCACCTGACCATCATGAGTAGGTCTATGCAGGTTAAGGACCCACCTGACCATCATGAGTAGGTCTATACAGATTAAGGACCTACCTGGCCATCATGAGTAGGTCTATGCAGATTAAGGACCCACCTGGCCATCATGAGTGGGTCTATACAGATTAAGGACCCACCTGGCCATCATGAGTAGGTCTATACAGATGAAGGACCCACCTGGCCATCATGAGTAGGTCTTTGCAGGTTAAGGACCCACCTGGCCATCATGAGTAGGTCTATACAGATTAAGGACCCACCTGGCCATCATGAGTAGGTCTACGCAGGTTAAAGACCCACCTGACCATCATGAGTAGGTCTATGCAGGTTAAGGACCCACCTGACCATCATGAGTAGGTCTATGCAGGTTAAGGACCTTAAGGACCCACCTGGCCATCATGAGTAGGTCTATACTGATTAAGGACCCACCTGGCCATCATGAGTAGGTCTATATAGATTAAGGACCCACCTGGTCATCATGAGTAGGTCTATGCAGGTTAAGGACCCACGTGACCATCATGAGTAGGTCTTTACAGATTAAGGACCCACCTGACCATCATGAGTAGGTCTTTACAGATTAAGGACCCACCTGGCCATCATGAGTAGGTCTATGCAGATTAAGGACCAACCTGGCCATCATGAGTAGGTCTATATAGATTAAGGACCCACCTGGCCATCATGAGTAGGTCTATGCAGGTTAAGGACCCACCTGACCATCATGAGTAGGTCTACGCAGGTTAAAGACCCACCTGACCATCATGAGTAGGTATATGCAGGTTAAGGACCCACCTGACCATCATGAGTAGGTCTATGCAGGTTAAGGACCCACCTGACCATCATGAGTAGGTCTATACAGATTAAGGACCTACTTGGCCATCATGAGTAGGTCTATACAGGTTAAGGACCCACCTGGCCATCATGAGTAGGTCTATGCAGATTAAGGACCAACCTGGCCATCATGAGTAGGTCTATGCAGGTTAAGGACCTTAAGGACCCACCTGGCCATCATGAGTAGGTCTATACTGATTAAGGACCCACCTGGCCATCATGAGTAGGTCTATACAGATTAAGGACCCACCTGGCCATCATGAGTAGGTCTATGCAGATTAAGGACCAACCTGGCCATCATGAGTAGGTCTATGCAGGTTAAGGACCTTAAGGACCCACCTGGCCATCATGAGTAGGTCTATACTGATTAAGGACCCACCTGGCCATCATGAGTAGGTCAATACTGATTAAGGACCCACCTGGCCATCATGAGTAGGTCTATACAGATTAAGGACCCACCTGGCCATCATGAGTAGGTCTATGCAGATTAAGGACCAACCTGGCCATCATGAGTAGGTCTATGCAGGTTAAGGACCTTAAGGACCCACCTGGCCATCATGAGTAGGTCTATACTGATTAAGGACCCACCTGGCCATCATGAGTAGGTCTATACAGATTAAGGACCCACCTGGCCATCATGAGTAGGTCTATGCAGGTTAAGGACCCACCTGGCCATCATGAGTAGGTCTATACAGATTAAGGACCCACCTGGCCATCATGAGTAGGTCTACGCAGGTTAAAGACCCACCTGACCATCATGAGTAGGTCTATGCAGGTTAAGGACCCACCTGACCATCATGAGTAGGTCTATACAGATTAAGGACCTACCTGGCCATCATGAGTAGGTCTATGCAGATTAAGGACCCACCTGGCCATCATGAGTGGGTCTATACAGATTAAGGACCCACCTGGCCATCATGAGTAGGTCTATACAGATGAAGGACCCACCTGGCCATCATGAGTAGGTCTTTGCAGGTTAAGGACCCACCTGGCCATCATGAGTAGGTCTATACAGATTAAGGACCCACCTGGCCATCATGAGTAGGTCTACGCAGGTTAAAGACCCACCTGACCATCATGAGTAGGTCTATGCAGGTTAAGGACCCACCTGACCATCATGAGTAGGTCTATACAGATTAAGGACCTACCTGGCCATCATGAGTAGGTCTATGCAGATTAAGGACACAACTGGCCATCATGAGTGTGTCTATACAGATTAAGGACCCACCTGGCCATCATGAGTAGGTCTATACAGATTAAGGACCCACCTGGCCATCATGAGTAGGTCTTTGCAGGTTAAGGACCCACCTGGCCATCATGAGTAGGTCTATACAGATTAAGGACCCACCTGGCCATCATGAGTAGGTCTATACAGATTAAGGACCCACCTGGCCATCATGAGTAGGTCTACGCAGATGAGCTCTATTCTATCAAAAATGTTATTGGATACACATTTTGATAGATGGTGTATTTTCAAAGTGCACACAGTACACCACAAAAGTAACCGGTTGTAAGTCCCGCCCCGTTCATCTGTCTATCACTTATTTTTGCCAATCGAACACCTTGAATTTCACTGTAAACTTGCAGACATTACCCAATGGATTAGGACAGGGGCGGTCCGTTGCTATGGGCGAGGTTTGGTTGAATCAGCTAGTGGACTGGCAGGTGAAACTGAACGGCTAGCTAGTGACCTGCAGCAGGAGAGTTCATTCTCAACACCTCTCTGGAATTTCAATTCAATCGTCCAGGTTCGAGAGATTGGTGATTGATTTTTACTGACTTTTGGATCGGGGCCCTGATCACAGGTAAGGAGTCAAGTTAGGTATTTTGAAATGATAGCTAATTAACGTTAGTTGGTGCGCTTACTAGAAAAATAAATGTTTTGGCTGGGGTTCATTGCTCGCAACGCTAGCTAGCTATCCAGCAAATGCTAACTTGGTAACTAGCTGCGGCTACATTTATTGAACCGAATAAGCTACACGCAAAGGTTAGCTCAAACTGGTAAGTTATACTATTAACTAGCAGTCAGCGAACTATATATTAATGTTAGTTTACCAGCGAATAAGCCCAATTTAACGGCTGTGGAAGTGTTATGACGACTATAGAAGCTAGCTAGCTAACGTTGGCTAACTAGCGATAAGCGTTAACTAGCTAGCCAGGTAACGTTAACGTTAGCTAGCTAGCGGTAAGATCGGAGCTAACTAACGTTATCGCCTTTAACGACGTCGTTAGAAAACTTTACTAGCTAGCTGGCTACTGTCCTGAATAGCTCGAGAGTAACTAGCTAGTCAAATGATGTGAATACACAACGTTAGTTATCACTCGATTTTATGATAACTAGCTAGAGGTAGTTTTAAAGTGAAATATATATATATATATTGGCCTGAAGCCTCACTATCTCTGCGTAGCTAAGGTTAGTCCCAAAGGATTCTTGACTAACGTTAACCAGTTAGCTATCTCGATTAGACAATTAGAAAGCTACCTAAAGTAGATAACCTGTTAGTTAACCGGGTTGAAGTAGTTTCACGGCAATGGTTGGTGTTCTGCTTTCAAACACTGACCTCTAAAGTTACTGGACACCTTACTGACTGTAGTTAGGAATGTTTCAAGTAACATCACCGGAACGGAAGTTCAGCAGGTAGCGTCGTGGACGACAACACTCAGACAACAGGGAATGGGGTCGAATCCCGGCGTAGGCATGTTATTTAGAAAATCGTTTTAAGTCAAACCACACTTTCAGCACATTGTTGTTAAAACAATTCATTTTAGTAAAGTATAAGCTTCTGTCTTAAGCATCCTAAATAATGCCATCGATTCTGTTTTTGACAGCAAAAACAAGGGATTCAAAGCAAAAAAGAGAAGCATAATGGATGTTGCCAACCTGTATGGTAACTGATAGCAAGCTATTAAGACAGGCGACTAGCTGCTGCCCCCCGGAGATTTTATGAATATTGTGGAAAAAAACGAATATATGAATCTCAAACTCTGCTTTTCATGGCTGACCTGCAGATGTCACTAATGTGCATTGTGTTAAAAGCTCAGAGTAATGAACCATTTTTCCGCACAATTTGGTGAATGCCCCAAAGGCTTCAGAAAGCCTCGGTTTCCCATCACTAACAATGTCGGAGTTGATTTTCCAACACCCGATTAGCTGACTTGCCTCGAAGCCAAATAGAGTTGGCCCGGGCGGGCACAATATGGTCCGACTGCAACCCGCGTCGTCTGGGCAAGACCAGGGAAGAACCGCACAGGGAAAACCCATCCCCTCTTCTATTGGCTCCTGGCTACTTGTTCAAGCAGGTTAGGATAACTTAACGTGGCAGGTTAGGAGAATGAAATGAAGGTTAGGAAAAGGGTTAGCCTTAGGCTTAGCTAAAATGCTACCAGGAAGTAGCCAAGAGCCAATAGAAGAGTTGGCAGGGTTTCCCTGGGTGCTTCTTCCCTGGTCTTGGCCAGGATGCGGGTCACAGTCAGACCCTTCTCGACGGGCAGGGAGTGAAACTCAACACTTTGCCGACATGCGCGTAATCTCACATTTAGTCATAGTCAGATTTTCTGTCGCAATCCCATCAGCCCCTGTTCTGAAGAATGATAAAAATCTGTCCTTGTTGAGATTCTCTGTGGTATTCCCGTCAAATACAGAAGTGAGGAATGTGATCAGACTGACACACACAGCCACTATCCCACCTCCTGTCTCACTCACTTCCCCCTCCTTCCTGGAAACATTTCCCACAGAGATTAGGTTATGTGATGGTGTTGTAGGCTATCTGAAAAACGGTCAACATTCACCAAAAGTCTTTCTAGAAACCGCCATGGCTTTTCCCTATTCTTCACTTATATGAAGTGATTCAACAATCGCTCCAACAGATCAATTGAAGCTTGTTTTCTGTGAATGCAGTTTGATTGCCCACTGTCCCATGTAGCTCAGTTGGTAGAGCATGGCGTTTGCAATGCCAGGGTTGTGGGTTCGATTCCCATGGGGGGCCAGTATGAAAATGTATGCACTCACTATAAAACTGTAAGTCGCTCTGGATAAGAGCGTCTGCTAAATGACTACAATGTAAATGTAGAAAACCAACATGGGCTATTGATTGGTTTGTGTGTTGCCATTAGGGGAAGGAAATGACCACCGTAAATGTCTGTTTTAATTAGTACTCCCTCCCCACCTAACTCCTATTGATTGTGCTGCTGAAAACATCCAGGGTTTTTTGTTGGTCAATATGATGGCTTTCGTTAGCAGCAACGAGGCCCTCTGCTCGCTCTCCTGGCTCTCCCTTTTTGGCTGGGCTTTTTCAGAGCAACGACAAACTTGATTTCATTGTCTTTGAGCATGTATTGAGCTCCTATCTTTTCATCCTCCGGAGGATGACTGTGAAAATGCTTTGAATCAAAGCCCTTGGCTATGCCAGAGGAGCAGAATACCATTTGGGACTCAGTCTGTCTGTGTGCAGTGGAAATTCAGCGCTAAAGCCCAATTGAAATTGAAAGGAAATGTTGCCACGTTGGCGGAGATGGCACTCACTGTAAACGCTGCATATGTTGGCTAAATCGGAACTTACCGTTACATTTCTATCACGAAATCTGAAACGCTTCAGCTATACGGATTGAATAGAGCCCTTAACTGCTGCTAGGTCGGTCGCAAGGTTGGAGTATTTTGTGTTGGCTCTCTGGAGGCCTTCTCCTCACCTAGCAACCATCCATCCATGTGACTGACTGATCAGTGACACAGTACCCGTAGACCGACACAGATAGACCGACACAGATAGACCGACACAGATAGACCGACACAGATAGACCGACACGGATAGACCGACACAGATAGACCGACACAGATAGACCGACACAGATAGACCGACACGGATAGACCGACACGGATAGACCGACACGGATAGACCGACACGGATAGACCGACACGGATAGACCGACACGGATAGACCGACACGGATAGACCGACACGGATAGACCGACACGGATAGACCGACACGGATAGACCGACACGGATAGACCGACACGGATAGACCGACACAGATAGACCGACACGGATAGACCGACACGGATAGACCGACACAGATAGACCGACACAGATAGACCGACACAGATAGACCGACACGGATAGACCGACACGGATAGACCGACACAGATAGACCGACACAGATAGACCGACACGGATAGACCGACACAGATAGACCGACACGGATAGACCGACACGGATAGACCGACACGGATAGACCGACACGGATAGACCGACACGGATAGACCGACACGGATAGACCGACACGGATAGACCGACACGGATAGACCGACACGGATAGACCGACACGGATAGACCGACACGGATAGACCGACACAGATAGACCGACACAGATAGACCGACACGGATAGACCGACACAGATAGACCGACACGGATAGACCGACACAGATAGACCGACACGGATAGACCGACACGGATAGACCGACACGGATAGACCGACACAGATAAGCTGGCTGTACTATGACTGTGCATTCAGAGATGTTGTTTGATAGAGATGTTTGATTTGATCACTCCATCTCTCCAGTCTGATAACCAGGTAATAGCGCAGCAGTGGGATCTGTCCCGCTGGTGTTCTGCTGTTCTGATTGTGTTCACTCCAATCATTCAGTCCCTGGCCTGGTAAACAGATCTGTCCCGCTGGTGTTCTGCTGTTCTGATTGTGTTCACTCCAATCATTCAGTCCCTGGCCTGGGAAACAGATCTGTCCCGCTGGTGTTCTGCTGTTCTGATTGTGTTCACTCCAATCATTCAGTCCCTGGCCTGGTAAACAGATCTGTCCCGCTGGTGTTCTGCTCTTCTGATTGTGTTCACTCCAATCATTCAGTCCCTGGCCTGGTAAACAGATCTGTCCCGCTGGTGTTCTGTTGTGGGACAAGCCTTTACACCCCAATGCTATTCAGAGATGGTCATTTCCATATAACATTTTCCATTCTAAAAATTAGGAATAAGCGAAGGCTTTGATTTCTGGTCAAACAGATGGAAAAGGCTTCTTAGAAAACATCTACCAGAAAAAGTATTGAATGGATTAGAAATACATCAAAACACAATGTTGAGGTAAAGACCCCTGCCAACTAATATCAAAACTTATATTTAGTTTAGGATAATTTTTTCTGCCTTCTGTAAGTTTAAGAAACATTGCATTGTGCCTTGAAGTTCCATTACCAAAAACCGAAATATCTGTAAAATATGTTCTCATTTCCCTCCCTTTTGAGGAGGGAGGATAAAGAAAGTTCACAGAAGTAACAAGTAAAGGTAGACCTATCATTTAGTTGGTTTTTAATGATCAATTTAGTTTATGAATTATTAAGGCATTAAAACTCGAAGTTCTGTTTACCAAATTGGTAACAGAATTTCCAAAAAATCAGCAACGGAATTTCGGCAATTGAATTGGCTACAATGGGAAATCATATAGTCACAAACCACAGTGGGGCAACTGCTACTGTAACCAGCATCCTCACCCACTGAGCACTGAACGACACCGGACGTCCACAGAAGTTGAAAGGTAGTTACAATTTGCTCAATCCGCCATTGCCTTGATTTCAACGTCCACAGACATTGTTTTTTGGTCCAGACCAGCCCAGATTTCAACGTCCACAAATGTCTGAACTGGCCTTCATTTGGCCCAAACATACCATGATTGGTTCAGATTTGTTTCACAAGTTTGGACAGAACAGTACATAACAGTACAGTAGAGCACAGTAAAGAAAAGTAGAGTCCAGTTCAGTCCAGTTCTGTGCTGTACTGTAAAATAGTGGGGTAGAGTATAATGTACTAAACTATACTCTATTTGACTCTACTGTACTGAACTCTGTTGTTCTATGCTGTATTTTACTGAACTCTACTGTTCTATGCTGTACTGAACTCTACTGTTCTATGCTGTACTGAACTCTACTGTTCTGTGCTGTACTGAACTCTGCTGTTCTGTGCTGTATTTTACTGAACTCTGCTGTTCTATGCTGTACTGAACTCTACTGTTCTGTGCTGTACTGAACTCTACTGTTCTATGCTGTATTTTACTGAACTCTACTGTTCTATGCTGTATTTTACTGAACTCTACTGTTCTATGCTGTATTTTACTGAACTCTACTGTTCTATGCTGTACTGAACTCTATGGTTCTATGCTGTATTTTACTGAACTCTACTGTTCTATGCTGTACTGAACTCTATGGTTCTATGCTGTACTGAACTCTACTGTTCTATGCTGTACTGAACTCTATGGTTCTATGCTGTATTTTACTGAACTCTACTGTTCTATGCTGTACTGAACTCTATGGTTCTATGCTGTACTGAACTCTACTGTTCTATGCTGTACTGAACTCTACTGTTCTATGCTGTATTTTACTGAACTCTACTGTTCTATGCTGTATTTTACTGAACTCTACTGTTCTATGCTGTACTGAACTCTATGGTTCTATGCTGTATTTTACTGAACTCTTCTGTTCTATGCTGTACTGAACTATACTGTTCTATGCTGTATTTTACTGAACTCTACTGTTCTATGCTGTACTGAACTCTATGGTTCTATGCTGTATTTTACTGAACTCTACTGTTCTATGCTGTACTGAACTATACTGTTCTATGCTGTACTGAACTCTACTGTTCTATGCTGTATTTTACTGAACTCTACTGTTCTATGCTGTACTGAACTATACTGTTCTATGCTGTACTGAACTCTATGGTTCTGCTGTATTTTACTGAACTCTACTGTTCTATGCTGTACTGAACTCTATGGTTCTATGCTGTATTTTACTGAACTCTACTGTTCTATGCTGTACTGAACTCTACTGTTCTATGCTGTACTGAACTCTATGGTTCTATGCTGTACTGAACTCTACTGTTCTATGCTGTACTGAACTCTATGGTTCTGCTGTATTTTACTGAGCTCTACTGTTCTATGCTGTACTGAACTCTATGGTTCTATGCTGTATTTTACTGAACTCTACTGTTCTATGCTGTACTGAACTCTATGGTTCTATGCTGTACTGAACTCTACTGTTCTATGCTGTACTGAACTCTATGGTTCTATGCTGTATTTTACTGAACTCTACTGTTCTATGCTGTACTGAACTCTATGGTTCTATGCTGTACTGAACTCTACTGTTCTATGCTGTACTGAACTCTATGGTTCTATGCTGTACTGAACTCTACTGTTCTATGCTGTACTGAACTCTATGGTTCTATGCTGTATTTTACTGAACTCTACTGTTCTATGCTGTACTGAACTCTATGGTTCTATGCTGTACTGAACTCTACTGTTCTATGCTGTACTGAACTCTATGGTTCTATGCTGTATTTTACTGAACTCTGCTGTTCTATGCTGTATTTTACTGAACTCTACTGTTCTATGCTGTACTGAACTCTACTGTTCTATGCTGTATTTTACTGAACTCTGCTGTTCTATGCTGTATTTTACTGAACTCTACTGTTCTATGCTGTACTGAACTCTACTGTTCTATGCTGTATTTTACTGAACTCTGCTGTTCTATGCTGTATTTTACTTAACTCTACTGTTCTATGCTGTACTGAACTCTATGGTTCTATGCTGTATTTTACTGAACTCTACTGTTCTATGCTGTACTGAACTCTACTGTTCTATGCTGTATTTTACTGAACTCTACTGTTCTATGCTGTACTGAACTCTATGGTTCTATGCTGTATTTTACTGAACTCTACTGTTCTATGCTGTACTGAACTCTACTGTTCTATGCTGTATTTTACTGAACTCTGCTGTTCTATGCTGTATTTTACTGAACTCTACTGTTCTATGCTGGACTGAACTCTACTGTTCTATGCTGTATTTTACTGAACTCTACTGTTCTATGCTGTACTGAACTCTATGGTTCTATGCTGTACTGAACTCTACTGTTCTATGCTGTACTGAACTCTATGGTTCTATGCTGTATTTTACTGAACTCTACTGTTCTATGCTGTACTGAACTCTACTGTTCTATGCTGTACTGAACTCTACTGTTCTATGCTGTACTGAACTCTATGGTTCTATGCTGTACTGAACTCTACTGTTCTATGCTGTACTGAACTCTATGGTTCTATGCTGTATTTTACTGAACTATACTGTTCTATGCTGTATTTTACTGAACTCTACTGTTCTATGCTGTACTGAACTATACTGTTCTATGCTGTACTGAACTCTATGGTTCTATGCTGTATTTTACTGAACTCTACTGTTCTATGCTGTACTGAACTATACTGTTCTATGCTGTATTTTACTGAACTCTACTGTTCTATGCTGTACTGAACTCTATGGTTCTATGCTGTATTTTACTGAACTCTACTGTACTGAACTATACTGTTCTATGCTGTACTGAACTCTACTGTTCTATGCTGTATTTTACTGAACTCTACTGTTCTATGCTGTATTTTACTGAACTCTACTGTTCTATGCTGTACTGAACTCTATGGTTCTATGCTGTACTGAACTCTACTGTTCTATGCTGTACTGAACTCTATGGTTCTATGCTGTATTTTACTGAACTCTACTGTTCTATGCTGTACTGAACTATACTGTTCTATGCTGTATTTTACTGAACTCTACTGTTCTATGCTGTACTGAACTCTATGGTTCTATGCTGTATTTTACTGAACTCTACTGTTCTATGCTGTACTGAACTATACTGTTCTATGCTGTACTGAACTCTACTGTTCTAT
The DNA here is from genome assembly GCF_020615455.1 of Coregonus clupeaformis. Taxonomy (NCBI): domain Eukaryota; kingdom Metazoa; phylum Chordata; class Actinopteri; order Salmoniformes; family Salmonidae; genus Coregonus; species Coregonus clupeaformis. The sequence goes on from NC_059220.1 coordinate 6,773,022, forward strand.
GCTGTATTTTACTGAACTCTACTGTTCTATGCTGTATTTTACTGAACTATACTGTTCTGTGCTGTACTGAACTCTACTGAACTCTACTGTGCTGTACTTTGATGTCCAAACTTGTGAAACATAGACGACTGTGATTGGTTCAGATTTGGTCCGGGACAGAGCACGGCCCCATGATGAAATTCCGTTATCGCAATTCTGTTACCGGTTGTAAATCCACTTCACTTCGTGTTCCATGTGATTGTGATCACTCCAAACATTCAGTCCCCCGGCCTGGTAAACAGATCTGGCCTTCTTGTTTCCTGCAGTTGGAGATGTGGACTGTCCTGTCTGCAGTCAGATCTTTTATTAAATGGGTCTGTTTCCTGCGGTTGGAAATGTGAACTGTCGTGTCTGCAGTCAGATCAGTGTGTTAATGGGTCTGTGCTCTGATAGAATGAGCCGAGTGAAGGCAATGAGACGAGCACCATAGTATCATGCTGTATGGCATCACTATCCTTCCCCACAGCGTACCAAGTGAGGGTATTGTACTGTTAGCTTTTGTACTGTTAGCAGTTTTAACATGGCGCTTGGTTGTGTGTGTGTGTTGTCACCATACCAATAGTTTACTAACAATACGATACCAGGCCAAGTATCACGATACCGAGTAGTATCGCAATACCTCGGGAAGAAGGAAGAAGGACTATACATGCATAATGATCTGCATGTGATTGTGGCAGTAAGGAGAAAACACTGCATGAAACCTTCCCTACTCTTCAATTAACTCCCTCACACTACACTCTCCCTTCCTCTCTGGTGTTTTCCACAAGTACATAGAGTAGCCACCCAAATGGAAAGAGTAGCCGTCCTGGGGGGGCTTGCCGAAGCAGCTCTGTTTTGGTGCCCTGATGCCTTGATTCCATCTGAAATACACAGTGAAATTATTGAATACTTTATCGAGTTTACCTCCCAGATTGGGGAAAAATTAGTTGTATTGTGTAGAAAGACGTGACTTTACAATTTTAAATGATTGAAGTGTCTGAATTCAGTGTTGTTAGTAGTTTTGGATATCGTCTAGGACTAGCCCTATTTGATCAGGACTATTTTCTATGTAAGAGAAAATAAACCTTTAACATTTAACCCGTCTTCTCTTGAGATTAAACTCTTAAGTACAGTTTTACTGCAAGATATGAATTGCCACAATGATGTTTGTTCTTCAAATTATGTATTTTATAAAAACAAAAATGAAGTAAATAGCCCACATTATCTTTTTTATTATGTTTCAACGTTTGTTTTTACAGGTTTCCATTTTTTTTTTGACAGGTTTTCGCTCTCAAAATCAAACAAAACAAAATGTAATGTTACAAGTTCACAACAATGCTTAAACCACATCAGGAGATCACTTTTGAGGTCTGGGAAGTATCTGAGAAATTTAGATTTTTGGGTGTAGGTCTGAGTACTTATGTAAATACTTTTTTAAAAATATTTTTTTATATACACTACTGGTCAAAAAGTTTTAGAACACCTGTTCTGTTCACAAACACAAACAGACCCCATACCAAGAGGGCGGCAGGTAGCTTAGTGGTTAAGAGCTTTGTGCCAGTAACCGAAAGGTCGCTGGTTCTAATCCCCGAGCCGACTAGGTGAAAAATCTGTCTGTGCCCTTGAGCAAGGCATTTAACCCTAATTGCTCCTGTAAGTCGCTCTGGATAAGAGCGTCTGCTAAATGACAAAAAAATAAAATAAAAAATAAGAGTGTGCAAAGCTGTCATCAAGGCAAAAGGGTGGCTATTTGAAGAATCTCAAATATAAAATATATTTTGATTTGTTTAACACATTTTTGGTTACTACATGATTCCATATGTGTTATTTAATAGTTTTGATGTCTTCACTATTATTCTACAATGTAGAAAATAGTAAAAAATAAAGAAAAACCCTTGAATTAGTAGGTGTTGTAAAACTTTTGACCGGTAGTATACATTTACAAAAATGTATAAAAACCTGTTTTTGCTTTGTCACTGTGGGATGTTGTGTGTAGATTGCTGAGTATTCTTATTTATTCAATCCAGTTTAGAATAAGGCTGGAACGTAACAAAATGTGGAAAAAGTCTAGAGGTCTGTATACTTTCCGAAGGCTACTTTGTGTAAATATACAGTGCCTATCTTTGAGTTAGCACGTAGCTTAAACCCTAACCTAATGTTTGTAATGTAACCTCTTTAGAGCACCTGATCGTCTGTCTGTCCCCTGATGGGATAATGCCTGGTTCCTAGAGCAGGAAACGAGGCCCTGTGGGGGTTAATCTCTTCATTATAACCCCCTGACTGACTCACTGTGTCAGGTAGAGATTAGGTTAGATAAGGAAGCACGGTCTGCTGCTTCGACTGGCAATGTATGAAGTTTCCCCTAGGTACGGACAACAGATCTGGGATCAGCTTCCCCTACCCCAATGCTAACCTTAACCATTATTGAATATGCTAAACTGACCCAAGATCAGTAGAGATCAGAGTAGCCTTTCAGATCCATCTCTCCCTCCCTGTGGACTGGATGAGGCTGCTTGGAGTGGGACTGGGAGTAGCCTTTCAGATCCATCTCTCCCTCCCTGTGGACTGGATGAGGCTGGTTGGAGTGGGACTGGGAGTAGCCTTTCAGATCCATCTCTCCCTCCCTGTGGACTGGATGAGGCTGGTTGGAGTGGGACTGGGAGTAGCCTTTCAGATCCATCTCTCCCTCCCTGTGGACTGGATGAGGCTGCTTGGAGTGGGACTGGGAGTAGCCTTTCAGATCCATCTCTCCCTCCCTGTGGACTGGATGAGGCTGGTTGGAGTGGGACTGGGAGTAGCCTTTCAGATCCATCTCTCCCTCCCTGTGGACTGGATGAGGCTGGTTCGAGTGGGACTGGGAGTAGCCTTTCAGATCCATCTCTCCCTCCCTGTGGACTGGATGAGGCTGGTTGGAGTGGGACTGGGAGTAGCCTTTCAGATCCATCTCTCCCTCCCTGTGGACTGGATGAGGCTGGTTGGAGTGGGACTGGGAGTAGCCTTTCAGATCCATCTCTCCCTCCCTGTGGACTGGATGAGGCTGGTTGGAGTGGGACTGGGAGTAGCCTTTCAGATCCATCTCTCCCTCCCTGTGGACTGGATGAGGCTGGTTGGAGTGGGACTGGGAGTAGCCTTTCAGATCCATCTCTCCCTCCCCTGTGGACTGGATGAGGCTGGTTGGAGTGGGACTGGGAGTAGCCTTTCAGATCCATCTCTCCCTCCCTGTGGACTGGATGAGGCTGGTTGGAGTGGGACTGGGAGTAGCCTTTCAGATCCATCTCTCCCTCCCTGTGGACTGGATGAGGCTGGTTGGAGTGGGACTGGGAGTAGCCTTTCAGATCCATCTCTCCCTCCCCTGTGGACTGGATGAGGCTGGTTGGAGTGGGACTGGGAGTAGCCTTTCAGATCCATCTCTCCCTCCCTGTGGACTGGATGAGGCTGGTTGGAGTGGGACTGGGAGTAGCCTTTCAGATCCATCTCTCCCTCCCTGTGGACTGGATGAGGCTGGTTGGAGTGGGACTGGGAGTAGCCTTTCAGATCCATCTCTCCCTCCCTGTGGACTGGATGAGGCTGGTTGGAGTGGGACTGGGAGTAGCCTTTCAGATCCATCTCTCCCTCCCTGTGGACTGGATGAGGCTGGTTGGAGTGGGACTGGGAGTAGCCTTTCAGATCCATCTCTCCCTCCCTGTGGACTGGATGAGGCTGGTTGGAGTGGGACTGGGAGTAGCCTTTCAGATCCATCTCTCCCTCCCTGTGGACTGGATGAGGCTGGTTGGAGTGGGACTGGGAGTAGCCTTTCAGATCCATCTCTCCCTCCCTGTGGACTGGATGAGGCTGGTTGGAGTGGGACTGGGAGTAGCCTTTCAGATCCATCTCTCCCTCCCCTGTGGACTGGATGAGGCTGGTTGGAGTGGGACTGGGAGTAGCCTTTCAGATCCATCTCTCCCTCCCTGTGGACTGGATGAGGCTGGTTGGAGTGGGACTGGGAGTAGCCTTTCAGATCCATCTCTCCCTCCCCTGTGGACTGGATGAGGCTGGTTGGAGTGGGACTGGGAGTAGCCTTTCAGATCCATCTCTCCCTCCCTGTGGACTGGATGAGGCTGGTTGGAGTGGGACTGGGAGTAGCCTTTCAGATCCATCTCTCCCTCCCTGTGGACTGGATGAGGCTGGTTGGAGTGGGACTGGGAGTAGCCTTTCAGATCCATCTCTCCCTCCCTGTGGACTGGATGAGGCTGGTTGGAGTGGGACTGGGAGTAGCCTTTCAGATCCATCTCTCCCTCCCTGTGGACTGGATGAGGCTGGTTGGAGTGGGACTGGGAGTAGCCTTTCAGATCCATCTCTCCCTCCCTGTGGACTGGATGAGGCTGGTTGGAGTGGGACTGGGAGTAGCCTTTCAGATCCATCTCTCCCTCCCCTGTGGACTGGATGAGGCTGGTTGGAGTGGGACTGGGAGTAGCCTTTCAGATCCATCTCTCCCTCCCTGTGGACTGGATGAGGCTGGTTGGAGTGGGACTGGGAGTAGCCTTTCAGATCCATCTCTCCCTCCCTGTGGACTGGATGAGGCTGGTTGGAGTGGGACTGGGAGTAGCCTTTCAGATCCATCTCTCCCTCCCTGTGGACTGGATGAGGCTGGTTGGAGTGGGACTGGGAGTAGCCTTTCAGATCCATCTCTCCCTCCCTGTGGACTGGATGAGGCTGGTTGGAGTGGGACTGGGAGTAGCCTTTCAGATCCATCTCTCCCTCCCTGTGGACTGGATGAGGCTGGTTGGAGTGGGACTGGGAGTAGCCTTTCAGATCCATCTCTCCCTCCCTGTGGACTGGATGAGGCTGGTTGGAGTGGGACTGGGAGTAGCCTTTCAGATCCATCTCTCCCTCCCTGTGGACTGGATGAGGCTGGTTGGAGTGGGACTGGGAGTAGCCTTTCAGATCCATCTCTCCCTCCCTGTGGACTGGATGAGGCTGGTTGGAGTGGGACTGGGAGTAGCCTTTCAGATCCATCTCTCCCTCCCTGTGGACTGGATGAGGCTGGTTGGAGTGGGACTGGGAGTAGCCTTTCAGATCCATCTCTCCCTCCCCTGTGGACTGGATGAGGCTGGTTGGAGTGGGACTGGGAGTAGCCTTTCAGATCCATCTCTCCCTCCCTGTGGACTGGATGAGGCTGGTTGGAGTGGGACTGGGAGTAGCCTTTCAGATCCATCTCTCCCTCCCTGTGGACTGGATGAGGCTGGTTGGAGTGGGACTGGGAGTAGCCTTTCAGATCCATCTCTCCCTCCCTGTGGACTGGATGAGGCTGGTTGGAGTGGGACTGGGAGTAGCCTTTCAGATCCATCTCTCCCTCCCTGTGGACTGGATGAGGCTGGTTGGAGTGGGACTGGGAGTAGCCTTTCAGATCCATCTCTCCCTCCCTGTGGACTGGATGAGGCTGGTTGGAGTGGGACTGGGAGTAGCCTTTCAGATCCATCTCTCCCTCCCTGTGGACTGGATGAGGCTGGTTGGAGTGGGACTGGGAGTAGCCTTTCAGATCCATCTCTCCCTCCCTGTGGACTGGATGAGGCTGGTTGGAGTGGGACTGGGAGTAGCCTTTCAGATCCATCTCTCCCTCCCTGTGGACTGGATGAGGCTGGTTGGAGTGGGACTGGGAGTAGCCTTTCAGATCCATCTCTCCTCCCCTGTGGACTGGATGAGGCTGGTTGGAGTGGGACTGGGAGTAGCCTTTCAGATCCATCTCTCCCTCCCTGTGGACTGGATGAGGCTGGTTGGAGTGGGACTGGGAGTAGCCTTTCAGATCCATCTCTCCCTCCCTGTGGACTGGATGAGGCTGGTTGGAGTGGGACTGGGAGTAGCCTTTCAGATCCATCTCTCCCTCCCTGTGGACTGGATGAGGCTGGTTGGAGTGGGACTGGGAGTAGCCTTTCAGATCCATCTCTCCCTCCCTGTGGACTGGATGAGGCTGGTTGGAGTGGGACTGGGAGTAGCCTTTCAGATCCATCTCTCCCTCCCTGTGGACTGGATGAGGCTGGTTGGAGTGGGACTGGGAGTAGCCTTTCAGATCCATCTCTCCCTCCCTGTGGACTGGATGAGGCTGGTTGGAGTGGGACTGGGAGTAGCCTTTCAGATCCATCTCTCCCTCCCCTGTGGACTGGATGAGGCTGGTTGGAGTGGGACTGGGAGTAGCCTTTCAGATCCATCTCTCCCTCCCTGTGGACTGGATGAGGCTGGTTGGAGTGGGACTGGGAGTAGCCTTTCAGATCCATCTCTCCCTCCCTGTGGACTGGATGAGGCTGGTTGGAGTGGGACTGGGAGTAGCCTTTCAGATCCATCTCTCCCTCCCTGTGGACTGGATGAGGCTGGTTGGAGTGGGACTGGGAGTAGCCTTTCAGATCCATCTCTCCCTCCCTGTGGACTGGATGAGGCTGGTTGGAGTGGGACTGGGAGTAGCCTTTCAGATCCATCTCTCCCTCCCTGTGGACTGGATGAGGCTGGTTGGAGTGGGACTGGGAGTAGCCTTTCAGATCCATCTCTCCCTCCCTGTGGACTGGATGAGGCTGCTTGGAGTGGGACTGGGAGTAGCCTTTCAGATCCATCTCTCCCTCCCTGTGGACTGGATGAGGCTGGTTAAGCCTCCAGTGTTCCCCTCCCCCTGGTTCCCCCTGGTCCTGTTAGGTGACAGCCAGGTTCCCCTCCCCCTGGTTCCCTCTGGTCCTGTTAGGTGACAGCCAGGTTCCCCTCCCCTTGGTCCTGTTAGGTGACAGCCAGGTTCCCCTCCCCCTGGTTCCCCCTGGTCCTGTTAGGTGACAGCCAGGTTCCCCTCCCCCTGGTTCCCCCTGGTCCTGTTAGGTGACAGCCAGGTTCCCCTCCCCCTGGTTCCCTCTGGTCCTGTTAGGTGACAGCCAGGTTCCCCTCCCCTTGGTCCTGTTAGGTGACAGCCAGGTTCCCCTCCCCCTGGTTCCCCCTGGTCCTGTTAGGTGACAGCCAGGTTCCCCTCCCTCTGGTTCCTCCTGGTCCTGTTAGGTGACAGCCAGGTTCCCCTCCCCCTGGTTCCCCCTGGTCCTGTTAGGTGACAGCCAGGTTCCCCCTCCCCCTGGTTCCCCCTGGTCCTGTTAGGTGACAGCCAGGTTCCCCCTCCCCCTGGTTCCCCCTGGTCCTGTTAGGTGACAGCCAGGTTCCCCTCCCCCTGGTTCCCCCTGGTCCTGTTAGGTGACAGCCAGGTTCCCCTCCCCCTGGTTCCCCCTGGTCCTGTTAGGTGACAGCCAGGTTCCCCTCCCCCTGGTTCCCCTGGTCCTGTTAGGTGACAGCCAGGTTCCCCTCCCCCTGGTTCCCCCTGGTCCTGTTAGGTGACAGCCGGGTTCCCCTCCCTCTGGTTCCCCCTGGTCCTGTTAGGTGACAGCCAGGTTCCCCTCCCCCTGGTTCCCCCTGGTCCTGTTAGGTGACAGCCGGGTTCCCCTCCCTCTGGTTCCCCCTGGTCCTGTTAGGTGACAGCCGGGTTCCCCTCCCCCTGGTTCCCCCTGGTCCTGTTAGGTGACAGCCAGGTTCCCCTCCCCCTGGTTCCCCCTGGTCCTGTTAGGTGACAGCCAGGTTCCCCTCCCCTTGGTCCTGTTAGGTGAAAGCCAGGTTCCCCTCCCCCTGGTTCCCCCTGGTCCTGTTAGGTGACAGCCAGGTTCCCCTCCCCTTGGTCCTGTTAGGTGACAGCCAGGTTCCCCTCCCCCTGGTTCCCCTGGCCTGCATGCCACAGTGACACCTGAGCCATGTGTGAAGGGAGGCTCTGCTGTGCCGGGCTGTGCTGGGCTCTACTGGGCTCATGCTTTATTCATCCCTCTGTTGTCTCCCTTAATTATCAGTGACCCAGGAAGTGACCCAGGAAGTGAGTGGCAGGCTTGACGATTACCACGCTCTGGGGGGAACCTTCCCCTAGGTATAGATCTAGGATCAGCTTCCACTCCATCAATCCTAACCTTAATCATTAGTGTGGAAAAATGCTAAACGGAGCGAAGATCAACGTCTAGGGGCAACTTCACCCTAGTCCTATTATGATACCCTCCACTGGGCTGTACTGTACAGAGGCCTCCTCGACCGGCCCCTCTGCCTTATCAATTCTCTCCAAGCTCAAGGACTGATGGGGAGGAATTACTTGTAGTGTGTGATTGCGTACATTATTGTTGGAGGAATGAATTGCAGTCTGGTACTTTACCCTGTGCAGATCACAGGGGGACAAAGGTCGTCCCTGATGCGTCTACCTGTCTTAGTCTAAACCCAGTGGCCCTGGGGGTGGCCCTGGGGGTGGCCCTGGGGGTGGCCCTGGTCCGGTGGCCCTGGGGGTGGCCCTGGTCCGGTGGCCCTGGTCCGGTGGCCCTGGTCCGGTGGCCCTGGTCCGGTGGCCCTGGTCCGGTGGCCCTGGGGGTGGCCCTGGTCCGGTGGCCCTGGTCCGGTGGCCCTGGGGGTGGCCCTGGGGGTGGCCCTGGGGGTGGCCCTGGGGGTGGCCAGGTTCTGCTGCAGTCACCACCAGCCTGCACGTTGCCGTGGCTCTTGTTCCCTGGTAACGGCAGCGGTTGCTGGGTGACGTGGTGATGAGAGTATTTTGACCCAGCGGTCGGTGTGTTCAGAATGATGCCCAGTTATATGGAGGGACCTTGGTGTTCTCTCCTGCACACGCACACACACACACACACACACACACACACACACACACACACACACACACACACCAGGGTTTCCGTTATGAAACTACGGCGCCGGACATTTGACCGGCAGCGTTTTTAATTTACTGGACCCATAGGGATTGGGTGCGTAACCTGATTTGGCCGTCCACCCACGGTGCTCAGAATGACAGAACTTACATTTAGGTTATGGTAATTAATCTTAACCGAACATGCAACTCCTGTAATGAAGGAGCCAATAAAACCTTCATACACACCCTGAAGCTCTCTCTGTTCAACATGATAACATAGTGGGAGGACATGACATTACTGGAAGTGTACACAACGGGCGCTATTTCAACTATTATATTTTTGGATTAAAAAAACTTGATGCACTAAACAATTTAGGCAACAGGGATCTTGATCCAGGAGGGGACTGAATGTCTCTGCTGTAACCAAGGTGCTTGATCTTGACAGCTAGCCACTTAGCTAGCAAGTTAGCAAACCAAACACACACAGCTGGAGCCTTGAGCTGGATAGAATGTATTTGACACATCTTAGATTTCTTATAGTTATACTTAACTTATAGTTATAAGCAGTGGTGTAGCGGCCGCCCCCCCCAAATAAAATATGTATTTTTTTTTAAACAGTATTTAAAATCATACCGTCGGTATTTTGAAATACCCCGGTATACTGTATAAACGGTATATCGCCCAAGCCTACCCTGCAGCTCTGTTCAACATGATAACCAGCGAAACGCTAAGCCACGCCCACGGACGTTAGTTTCTTCTCCTCAATGAGTCTGGATCAGAGTACCTGCGAATCCGTCTGATTGGCCCAGAAACTGATGGGATGGGCCAGAGCCAGAACACAAAAGGTTAAAGTGGCAGTTGGAAAATGTGCCGTTGGCTTTGATGCTCTGATTGGTTAAAGACGATCCAATCGCTGATTACTTTGTTCTGTACAATGCCTCTGGTGTCGCTCATCGCCACAAACGACTTAAATGACGACAGTCTCCGACTAAAGTATGTAGCGAACGACAGAGCAGCGGAATAATTTAGTGTTAGTCGTCAGGTTAATAGAACACATTTCCCACGTCTAACTCCAGGACTGCTGCATTAGATGCTTCAACATCTCCATCAGTGTCATATCACCTGTCGTATAACTTCAACATCTCCATCAGTGTCATATCACCTGTCGTATAACTTCAACATCTCCATCAGTGTCATATCACCTGTCGTATAACTTCAACATCTCCATCAGTGTCATATCACCTGTCGTATAACTTCAACATCTCCATCAGTGTCATATCACCTGTCGTATAACTTCAACATCTCCATCAGTGTCATATCACCTGTCGTATAACTTCAACATCTCCATCAGTATCATATCACCCGTGAATACTACTCTTAATTATAAAGTATCCCCCCCCCCTGTCGCGCTTTAATTCGGTAAACCCCAGAGAGTGTGTCTGAAGTAGGAGCCTCCTCTCATTGGTCGCTGTGAAGTAAACCTGTATCAGGAAGTCAAACATATTCAGATATTCGTGCAAATGATTTAGTCATTCAGTGGTTGAAATGTATGCCCTGAATAGTATTGTTGAACCTGTACCTTGCTGTAAGCCCGGCCTAATCAGGGTAGATCAGGGTAATGTAAGTAATATAGGATCCTACTTGACCTAAAGTTAGTCAGAGCAGCAGAGAATGCCACCTTTTTGGTTTCTCTGTGAATACAGTATGATAGTAACATACGCAAAGCTACACCTCACTTTTAAAAATGTTCGAGTTATTTAATAAAACCGTTCAGAATGCCGAAGTCATGACTGCATATTCCCTGTAATGTAAACTTCAACACAAATTACTTTTAAAATGTATACCTTAAAATGAAACCAAATCGTTTGCACATACAGCTGCATGAAATGTAAGGTATTGGAAATACAACACCATCTAACCAGTTATGAAAGAATGTTAGTTGCATATTGTCTGATTGGCGCTTGTCTGAGTGGACTGATGCATTGTGGAGGCAGGAATCCTAGAGGAAAACCTGGTTCAGTCTGCTTTCCACCAGACACTGGGAGATGAATTCACCTTTCAGCAGGACAATAACCTAAAACACAAGGCCAAATATACACTGGAGTTGCTTACCAAGAAGACAGTGAATGTCCCTGAGTGGCCTAGTTACAGTTTTGACTTAATTCTAGTTGAAAATCTATGACAAGACTTGAAAACGGCTGTCTAGCAGTGATCAACAACCAATTTGACAGAGCTTGAAGAATTAAAAAAAATAAAATAATGGTCTGATATTGGACAATCCAGGTGTGGAAAGCTCTTACTTACCCAGACTTACCCAGAAATACTCACAGATGTAATCGCTGCCAAAGGTGCTTCTAGAAACGATTGACTCAGGGGTGTGAATACTTATGTAAATGACATACAGTGGGGAAAAAAGTATTTAGTCAGCCACCAATTGTGCAAGTTCTCCCACTTAAAAAGATGAGAGAGACCTGTAATTTTCATCATAGGTACACGTCAACTATGACAGACAAAATGAGGAAAGAAAATCCAGAAAATCACATTGTAGGATTTTTTATGAATTTATTTGCAAATTATGGTGGAAAATAAGTATTTGGTCAATAACAAAAGTTTCTCAATACTTTGTTATATACCCTTTGTTGGCAATGACACAGGTCAAACGTTTTCTGTAAGTCTTCACAAGGTTTTCACACACTGTTGCTGGTATTTTGGCCCATTCCTCCATGCATATCTCCTCTAGAGCAGTGATGTTTTGGGGCTGTCGCTGGGCAACACAGACTTTCAACTCCCTCCAAAGATTTTCTATGGGGTTGAGATCTGGAGACTGGCTAGGCCACTCCAGGACCTTGAAATGCTTCTTACGAAGCCACTCCTTCGTTGCCCGGGCGGTGTGTTTGGGATCATTGTCATGCTGAAAGACCCAGCCACGTTTCATCTTCAATGCCCTTGCTGATGGAAGGAGGTTTTCACTCAAAATCACATGATACATGGCCCCATTCATTCTTTCCTTTACACGGATCAGTCGTCCTGGTCCCTTTGCAGAAAAAACAGCCCCAAAGCTTGATGTTTCCACCCCCATGCTTCACAGTAGGTATGGTGTTCTTTGGATGCAACTCATCATTCTTTGTCCTCCAAACACGACAAGTTCTATTTTGGTTTCATCTGACCATATGACATATGACATTCTCCCAATCCTCTTCTGGATCATCCAAATGCACTCTAGCAAACTTCAGACGGGCCTGGACATGTACTGGCTTAAGCAGGGGGACACGTCTGCACTGCAGGATTTGAGTCCCTGGCGGCGTAGTGTGTTACTGATGGTAGGCTTTGTTACTTTGGTCCCAGCTCTCTGCAGGTCATTCACCGTTCTTGTGATCATTTTGACCCCACGGGGTGAGATCTTGCGTGGAGCCCCAGATCGAGGGAGATTATCAGTGGTCTTGCATGTCTTCCATTTCCTAATAATTGCTCCCACAGTTGATTTCTTCAAACCAAGCTGCTTACCTATTGCAGATTCAGTCTTCCCAGCCTGGTGCAGGTCTACAATTTTGTTTCTGGTGTCCTTTGACAGCTCTTTGGTCTTGGCCATAGTGGAGTTTGGAGTGTGACTGTTTGAGGTTGTGGACAGGTGTCTTTTATACTGATAACAAGTTCAAACAGGTGCCATTAATACAGGTAACGAGTGGAGGACAGAGGAGCCTCTTAAATAAGAAGTTACAGGTCTGTGAGAGCCAGAAATCTTGCTTGTTTGTAGGTGACCAAATACTTATTTTCCACCATAATTTGCAAATAAATTCATTAAAAATCCTACAATGTGATTTTCTGGATTTTTATTTCTCAATTTGTCTGTCATAGTTGACGTGTACCTATGATGAAAATTACAGGCCTTTCTCATCTTTTTAAGTGGGAGAACTTGCACAATTGGTGGCTGACTAAATACTTTTTTCCCCCACTGTATTTCTGTATTTCATTTTCAATAAATCTGTACAAATTTCTTATATCATGTTTTCACTTTGTCATTATGGGGTAATGTGTGTAGATGGGTTAGAAATAAATGAATTCAGGCTGTGACACAACAAAATGTGGAATAAGTCAAGGGGTATGAATACTTTCTGAAGGCATTCTAACATGGTCCAAACCACCAACACAGTCGTGAAGATGGCAAGACAACGCCTCTTCCCCCTCAGGAGGCTGAAAAGACTTGGCTTTGTCCCTCAGATCCTGAAAAAGTTATACAGCTGCACCGTTGAGAGCATCTTGACTGGCTGCATCACCGCCTGGTATGGCAACCTCTCGGCATCCGACCGCAAGGCACTACAGAGGGTAGTGCGGATGGCCCAGTACATCACTGGGACCAAGCTTCCTGCCATCCAGGACCTCTATACCAGGCGGTGTCAGAGGAAGGCCCTAAAAATGAATAACTTAGTGTGTCTATTATACTTTCTACATCTACTCTTTCCAACTGTCCTTTGATGCTCCAGCAGCTAAATCACTAGATGGGCAGGGGGTGCAGCAGCTAAATCACTAGATGGGCAGGGGGTGCAGCAGCTAAATCACTAGATGGGCAGGGGGTGCAGCAGCTAAATCACTAGATGGGCAGGGGGTGCAGAAGCTAAATCACTAGATGGGCAGGGGGTGCAGAAGCGCTATGCATGACACTACAGTAAAACCATTTTTTTGATTTGTGTAGTTTATTTGACACGATGCATGTTTTCATTGCTTGCTACTAAATAAATCGGTTTTCTTTTTTTAAAAGTTGGATGTGTCGGACTATTCATTAATTATTATACAGCAGTGGACAAGGTTGTTCTGGCTCGGAGGGCTATAATGCGCTAATGTTGTTGTCAAATGGACAATGGGCCAACCCTCTCCAACCCGGCATGGTATCATTTGATACGGAATCTTTTCTTAATTTATAGACTAATCCATGCGGATCAGGTCCGGTCCTGGCCGATATGCCGCCCTAGGTGAGACAAAATATAAAATGCAGCCCTCCTATATCCACTTAGTAGAACAGTAGTCTTAGTTGATTAGTAGCCTTAGGTTTTAGTGTCGGCTCGCAATGCCCTTTTATGAATACCCATGTGGTAGCCTACCATTTTGTAAAACAGACAATTGACCGTTAATCCCCGTCATTTGGTTACATTCATTTCTATTAATGCATGTATTAATTAGTAATTTACCGTTTCTCGTTCTCAGTGGAAACTTATTTTGCAGAGTTCACAACCTGCTACACTTGTGAGAAACAACAAGTTTTGGTTTATTTCATACTATCATTTACGCGCTCCATGTGAGCAATGAGCATGTGTCTGGTTTCTCTGTCCTGTTCATGTTGACGGAGCATGTGTCTGGTTTCTCTGTCCTGTTGACGTTGACGGCGCATGTGTCTGGTTTCTCTGTCCTGTTGATGTTGACAGAGCATGTGTCTGGTTTCTCTGTTCTGTTCGTGTTGGCGGAGCATGTGTCTGGTTTCTCTGTCCTGTTCATGTTGATATGCATAGAAGTAAGTACCTGGCCTGCTTCTTGCAAATGTCAAATGTAGGAAAGTGCCCATTTTGAGGATGTCTGATTTGTCTTAACTCACCAGCATTAATAAGCTGAGCTTCTCAGTCATTTTTTTCTTCACCTCACACAGTAAGTCAACAAAGTCAGTTAATTTTTTATTTTTACGTCCATTCAAATTATAGTAGTTCCTTACATTATTTGAGAAATCTTTCCACCGCCCTCCCCCTCGATAATCAGCGTTGCTGATAAAAGGCTATGGACATGTTACGTGTGTTTGTTTCTATTTTAATGATGGTCAATTTAATCTAATTCAAACTATCGCATAGCTGTCCCCTTCATACTGTCCTTGTCAATTCATTATCTTATAGCCTACTTTCAGAAAGTACGCCTAGGTTTTTTAAATACGTTTTAAGGAAAGGACAAGTATTTTCTCTTGTGTCTGACATATGCTTGTGGCTTTGATTGACGGGTCCTTTTATGGGTGTGTGTGTGTGTGTGTGTGTGTGTGAGTTCGCTGATTCTCTATAGGCCTTTATGTCCATTCAGAAAGTTTCCTCAAGTAGCCTTTCTGGACTCCATCTCTTTAATACGAATCAAACACTCCTGTCATGATTGAATCTACTGAAAACAGACCTTTTAACATTATGTCTCTCATTACGGCCTACTCTCTTTGAGGAACGTACGCTACTGCCATCGAATGACTGCAGCAACGGGGTTTGTGATGTTACGCGAATATTTCGGGAAAAGTGGGAGAAAACCCATTGGACTTCGTTCTGAATGGTTGTGCGTGTCAAAATAATAGGATCTTTATAAAAAAAAAACTAATTATGCAGAAAAGCCAATAGACAAGGTAGGCATATCTTTTATTTTGCCTCCTTTTAATGTTGTCAGTACGAGAATGTGACAGAACCTCTCTAACCTGGCATTTCTTAATTTGTTGATTTTAATATTTATAAGTAATAACCTGAATAATAATGAATAATGAGACGCCATGATAATAACGCCGCGTAATGGCTTCTTTCATTAAGAAGCATATCCATGGAAACAAGTATACAAACAGAATTGACTTCTTGTAAATAGCCTCGTTATTGTTATTTTGTGTTACTATTTCCTTTTTATTATTATTATTATTATTTATTTATCATTTTTCTTAATCGTTAACTCTGCGTTGTTGGGAAAGGGCTCGTAGGTACGTATTTCACGGTCAAGTCTACACCTGTCGTATTCTACGCGTTTTGACTATTACAATTTTGATTCGATTTTGACTGGACAAGAAGACTAGCGTTTTAATGTCGAATGAATGATGACCTAGAGCTTCCACCAGAGTCTCAGGGCCAAGTGGCCTCTCCTCTCCTCTCCTCTCCTCTCCTCTCCTCTCCTCTCCTCTCCTCTCCTCTCCTCTCCTCTCCTCTCCTCTCCTCTCCTCTCCTCTGGCCCCTCCTCTCCTCTGGCCCCTCCTCTCCTCTCCTCTCCCACATCACATCACATCACACAGCTCAGGACCTCAGACCAGCGTCACCACAGCTGTAGATGTGCTGTCACAGTGAGGTTTATTTAAGCAGTAATATTTTCCTGACCCACTCCTCTTCACCGATGGCCTGGGGGGACATCACTCTGATGATTAATGTTGTTAATATTAGGAGAACAGCTGACTCTGTCACCATGGCTCTCTTATGTGCAGTGACCTTCCTTTTTATCAGCTAGTTTTAAAAAGGTGCTGAGGAGAGAGGAATACCGGGGTCAGCATGATTTAGAAAATCTGATTTTAGCAATTTCTCTCACTGGCCCCAGCACCCTAACAGGCAGGCCAAGTATGAAGAGTGTGTGTGTGTGTGTTTTGGCCAGGTCATAGAGGCAGGTTGGAGGGAGCTTGACTGGTGTCCCAGCAGGAAGTTCCTGTTGTACTCCGTTCTCTCATCACTCCTGCTGCTAAACACACACACACACATTACTTTCTCTTCTGTCATTACCCTAGAAGACTGAATAAACTCCCGCTCACCAGAATAATGTCATAGATGGATAGAATGCTTCATTCTGGTTGCCATGGTAAACTTCGTTTTTCTCTTTTTTTCCTCTCTCCTGCAGCAAAGAAGTTCAGGGACCGGGGAGAAATAGCAGTAACAAAAATATAAATAAGATTTTCCATTCAAAACATCCAAATGACCGCAGTTTGATGGGTTTTAAGGAAATTAACAGCTGTTAAAACGAACCGACATGTTTTTGATGAGATTCCAGTTCAGTCCCCTGTAGCTCAGCTGGTAGAGCGTGGCGCTTGCAACGTCAGGGTTGTGGGTTCGATTCCCACGGGGGGGTCAGTATGAAAAATGTATCCACTCACTAACTGTAAGTCGCTCTGGATAAGTGCGTCTGCTAAATGACTAAAATGTTAAATGTAAATATATATTTTATGTGGTTGAAATATTATGATGCTGATAAAGATAGCATCACCATCTTTACAGACGGTCCCTAACCACTCTCAAGATGCTAAAATAAATCAATCATATTTCTCCACTCCTGTTCCTGAGTCAAAATTTACATTTGATGTAGGCCTCATTTTACTGCAAGAAATGCTTAATTTTGCAGGAGATGGTATTAGTGTCTTCAGAAAGTATTCACACCCCCTTTTTTTTTTTTTTTTTTTTACTTTTTTACACATTTTGTTGTTACATCCTGAATTTTAAAATTGATTAATTTGAGATTTTGTGTCACTGGCCTACACACAATACCCCATAATGTCAAAGTGGAATTATGTTTTTACACATTTTTACGAATTAATTAAAAATGAAAAGCTGAAATGTCTTGAGTCAATAAGTATTCAATCCCTTTGTTATGGCAAGCCTAAATAAGTTCAGGAGTAAAAATGTGTCGCATAAGTTGCATATGGGACTCACTCTTTGTGCAATAATAGTGTTGAACATCTCTGTACCCCAGACATACAATTAACTGGACGGTCCCTCAGTTGATCAGGGAATTTTCAAACACAGATTCAAACACAAAGACCAGGGAGGTTTTCCAATGCCTCGCAAAGAAGGGCACCTATTGGTAGAGTTTTTTTTTTTTTTTTTTAAGCATACATTCCCAGCCCTACTACATAGGGAATAGGGTGGTGTTTGGGACACAGTGTGGCCCGAGTGGTTTCTCCTGAGAAGGCGGTGCCGTACCAGCAGAACAACACGACGCTGGTGATGGATCCATACGACACAAGGTCATTCATTACTTATTGGAGGAGAAATGGATGAAATTTAAGTCTCTTGAGACACTGCTGTCACTGACCACGTATGCACTCACACACACACTCGCGAAGAAGGCTGCTTAGACCAGATCCTAGGACCATCATCTAACTCGTCCCCTGGACTGCTCTCTGTGACTGATGACCAGGGAGGCAGTATTCTGACACACTGATTTGCTACGGTCTCCCTGGACCATGGTGGTTGGGGATGATACCCAGCCTGCCCAGGAGCTGGGATTCAACTCAGTCATGCCCCCTCAGCCTGCCTGTCATGCCCCCTCAGCCTGCCTGTCATGCCCCCTCAGCCTGCCTGTCATGCCCCCTCAGCCTGCCTGTCATGCCCCATCAGCCTGCCTGTCATGCCCCCCAGCCTGCCTGTCATGCCCCCCCAGCCTGCCTGTCATGCCCCCCAGCCTGCCTGTCATGCCCCCCAGCCTGCCTGTCATGCCCCCTCAGCCTGCCTGTCATGCCCCCTCAGCCTGCCTGTCATGCCCCCTCAGCCTGCCTGTCATGCCCCCTCAGCCTGCCTGTCATGCCCCCTCAGCCTGCCTGTCATGCCCCCCTCTGCCTGCCTGTCATGCCCCCAGCCTGCCTGTCATGCCCCCTCAGCCTGCCTGTCATGCCCCCTCTGCCTGCCTGTCATGCCCCCTCAGCCTGCCTGTCATGCCCCCTCAGCCTGCCTGTCATGCCCCCCTCTGCCTGCCTGTCATGCCCCCCAGCCTGCCTGTCATGCCCCATCAGCCTGCCTGTCATGCCCCCTCAGCCTGCCTGTCATGCCCCCTCTGCCTGCCTGTCATGCCCCATCAGCCTGCCTGTCATGCCCCCCAGCCTGCCTGTCATGCCCCCCTCAGCCTGCCTGTCATGCCCCCCAGCCTGCCTGTCATGCCCCCAGCCTGCATGTCATGCCCCCTCAGCCTGCCTGTCATGCCCCCTCAGCCTGCCTGTCATGCCCCCTCAGCCTGCCTGTCATGCCCCCCTCAGCCTGCCTGTCATGCCCCCTCAGCCTGCCTGTCATGCCCCCTCAGCCTGCCTGTCATGCCCCCCAGCCTGCCTGTCATGTCCCCTCAGCCTGCCTGTCATGCCCCCCTCAGCCTGCCTGTCATGCCCCCCTCAGCCTGCCTGTCATGCCCCCCAGCCTGCCTGTCATGCCCCCTCAGCCTGCCTGTCATGCCCCCTCTGCCTGCCTGTCATGCCCCCTCTGCCTGCCTGTCATGCCCCCTCAGCCTGCCTGTCATGCCCCCCCAGCCTGCCTGTCATGCCCCCTCAGCCTGCCTGTCATGCCCCCTCAGCCTGCCTGTCATGCCCCCTCAGCCTGCCTGTCATGCCCCCCTCAGCCTGCCTGTCATGCCCCCCTCAGCCTGCCTGTCATGCCCCCCTCAGCCTGCCTGTCATGCCCCCCCAGCCTGCCTGTCATGCCCCCTCAGCCTGCCTGTCATGCCCCCTCAGCCTGCCTGTCATGCCCCCTCAGCCTGCCTGTCATGCCCCCCCAGCCTGCCTGTCATGCCCCCTCAGCCTGCCTGTCATGCCCCCTCTGCCTGCCTGTCATGCCCCCCCTCTGCCTGCCTGTCATGCCCCCTCAGCCTGCCTGTCATGCCCCCTCTGCCTGCCTGTCATGCCCCCTCAGCCTGCCTGTCATGCCCCCCCAGCCTGCCTGTCATGCCCCCTCAGCCTGCCTGTCATGCCCCTCAGCCTGCCTGTCATGCCCCCTCAGCCTGCCTGTCATGCCCCCTCAGCCTGCCTGTCATGCCCCCTCAGCCTGCCTGTCATGCCCCCTCAGCCTGCCTGTCATGCCCCCTCAGCCTGCCTGTCATGCCCCCTCAGCCTGCCTGTCATGCCCCCTCAGCCTGCCTGTCATGCCCCCTCTGCCTGCCTGTCATGCCCCCCTAGCCTGCCTGTCATGCCCCCTCAGCCTGCCTGTCATGCCCCCTCAGCCTGCCTGTCATGCCCCCTCAGCCTGCCTGTCATGCCCCCTCAGCCTGCCTGTCATGCCCCCTCAGCCTGCCTGTCATGCCCCCTCAGCCTGCCTGTCATGCCCCCTCAGCCTGCCTGTCATGCCCCCTCAGCCTGCCTGTCATGCCCCCTCAGCCTGCCTGTCATGCCCCCCAGCCTGCCTGTCATGCCCCCTCAGCCTGCCTGTCATGCCCCCTCAGCCTGCCTGTCATGCCCCCCCAGCCTGCCTGTCATGCCCCCTCAGCCTGCCTGTCATGCCCCCTCTGCCTGCCTGTCATGCCCCCCAGCCTGCCTGTCTGCTCTGTGATGCTGGCTGGGGCCTCGTTCCACGGCTGGCTGGTCTTACACCCAAACACACACACTGACTTGACTCGTCGAACATCTCATTCCAAAATCACGGGCATTAATATGGAGTTGGTCCCCCCCTTTGCTGCTATAACAGCCTCCACTCTTCTGGGAAGGCTTTCCACTAGATGTTGGAACATTGCTGCGGGGACTTGCTTCCATTCAGCCACAAGAGCATTAGTGAGGTCGGGCACTGATGTTGGGCGATTAGGACCGGCTTGCAGTCGGCATTCCAATTCATCCCAAAGGCTTTCAATGGGGTTGAGGTCAGGGCTCTGTGCAGGCCAGTCAAGTTCTTCCACACAGGAGATGAGTTGTCTGTCTGTCTCTGTCTCCACCAGTTCAATTCAGGCCTGTGTTTCTCACCACCTGGCTCCAGATGAGCTGTATTAGATACGGTGAACCCCCCCAGGGGACTGCCTGGCTCCAGATGAGCTGTATTAGATACGGTGAACCCCCCAGGGGACTGCCTGGCTCCAGATGAGCTGTATTAGATACGGTGAACCCCCCACGGGACTGCCTGGCTCCAGATGAGCTGTATTAGATACGGTGAACCCCCCAGGGGACTGCCTGGCTCCAGATGAGCTGTATTAGATACGGTGAACCCCCAGGGGACTGCCTGGCTCCAGATGAGCTGTATTAGATACGGTGAACCCCCCAGGGGACTGCCTGGCTCCAGATGAGCTGTATTAGATACGGTGAACCCCCCAGGGGACTGCCTGGCTCCAGATGAGCTGTATTAGATACGGTGAACCCCCCAGGGGACTGCCTGGCTCCAGATGAGCTGTATTAGATACGGTGAACCCCCAGGGGACTGCCTGGCTCCAGATGAATTGTATGTTTCTGCCTTATTTTAGCCCTTTTGAAGTTAGCGACTGTAATTAAGAGAACAAACGATGCTACTGGGTTTGAGGCTCAGCTGGGTCAAAAGCACAGGATTTCTCCTTCTCTCTTTCCCCAAAAGCAAAATATTTAATTTAGCAATCTTTCTT